>NW_015112885.1:76569-77360 GCF_001443285.1 Poecilia latipinna
AAATTAATTATTATTTTTATTTTTTTTGTGTGTTTTTTTTTTGTTTTGTTGTGTGGGGGGGGGGGGGGGGGGGGGGGGGGGGGTTCCATGTCCTGGATGGCTGAGAACCTATAAATATGTGGAAATTGAATATTTGGGAAGTATCATAATATAAACTTAAAGGTCAGCACCAGAGTTTTCCAGAAAAATATTCTGATTTTATTTTGTGGTTTTATAGGGTCTATGTTTTAAGATGGTAAGAAATAAAGGCACTTGTTTTTGTTTTACTGTTAGCTACAGTAGCCCATCTGCTCTCAGCTCCCATACAGAGCTGTCGGCTAGTGCTAAGGTTGAGCCGCTCCCTCCTGTTTCAAACTCTTCTTATTAAAGTAAGAATTAAAGAGCTAAATATAATTGAAATATTGGCTACCTTTGACAGAAAAAAGAGGTAAGTTTATGAAAACAATGTAGCAGTTTAGCTAGTTTTGATTTCCAAGGCATAAGGTGGCTGTTTATCATGATTCAGCCAAAGTAATGAAATAACGAACTGTGGACTGATTTTTTTTGTCAATGTGTTTCTTCCTATTGAGCAGTGAAGGTAAATAAAACGTGTTACATGCCTTTTGCTTTAAGTATTTATCTGCTGGAGGGTTTTTTGTTGGTGCTGCAGAGCCACAGTAACAGCTAGCTCCTCACTTCAGCTGCTCTAACGGAGCCTGTGTCATTCAGTAGCGCAGCTGTTGCTCCTCCTACACTTTAGACCAGGGGTCCCCAAACTACGGCCCGCCTCCACATTTGGTCCGGCCCCCTGA
>NW_015112885.1:83384-84673 GCF_001443285.1 Poecilia latipinna
GACTGACCTGCTTCGCAGGTCAGTCACTGCTCTCCTTATGCATTGCTAATGGCATGCCCCAATTATTATTTTATTGATAAAAAGAAGGAAAATTTAGCTCTTGGGGGCCCTCTGGTGACCGCAGTAGGTACTGCACACTTCACCGGTATCATGAGCTGCCGTGCAGTGCATCCAAACGTCCAAAGCTCCGGTCAGAAGTTAAGATAACAAAACATGTCTCAAAAGGGGACTTATCCTTCTGGGAGGGAGAAAGGAAAGAAGAAGAATAGAAAAAAGCCAAGATAAAGGTTCGTTTTAATGTGCCTGGGTAATGTAATGTAATGTAAAAGATTTGTAAAGTTACTAATAGAATTTAGCTAGATAGTGACCTGGAACGGTCCAGTTCAACAGCCAAACATTTATGCTGGGATCTTTATGTTTGTGTGAAACTGAGTTTAGACTTTAAATGACTTGATTCTCATGGTTGGCTCTGTATATTTCTGAGGTATTTTTGGCTTCAAAATGCTGTGTTTGATAACGTTTGATAACAATAATTAAAACTTCTCAATGTTTGACATTGTCTAGCAAAATGTTTTTACGTCAGGCTCCATAGCTGCTACATCGATGAGCTGCTCTCTGCTGTAGTTGGGATATGTTGTTTGCTGCTGAGCATAATCATTTTGTGGCTAAGACAAACATAATTTTTTTACATCAACTTCTAAGTTATGAGAAACTTCTGTTAAAATCATTTGAAGGCTCAGAATCAACCCGGTACCGGTCCACATTCTCAGGGAAAAAGACTCACCTGATATAAATTCAACTTTTAGCTATAGGAGTAACCCTTAAGAGAAATTTATTTAATCATAGAATGTCATGAATATGTGTGTAGGGCTGCACCGATTGCAGTTTTCTTGCCGATCCCTGGTTACTGATATTTAAAAAGCTTCAACTGCTGATTTTGGTTTTTGCTATGATTTTTTGTTTTGTTTGAAATGTCGTTAAATATAGCAAGAAAGTCGGTGAGTTGGCAACAGTGGGGTGAATATTGTTAACTGTAAACGTGCAGACCTGATCTGGTGGGACGGTCTGTCAGTCAAACCTCTCACTGTAGAGCAGAAGAGGACAGAGACTGATTTATAAACCTTTGCTGACGAAGTTTAGGGGCCCTGAGTTGATGTGAGAGTCTGCATCAATTGGTACAGTCAATTAGCAGGCCTGACTGTACAAAAGCACAAAATCTTGTTTAGAGTACTGGAAGTGTGAGAGGGATATTGGCCTTTCTAAATGCAATAGACCTTTTTCACAGTGAC
>NW_015112885.1:90227-93329 GCF_001443285.1 Poecilia latipinna
CTATGTACACCAGAACTAAGGATACACAGCTTCGAGCCAAAACGGAGGTTGTGTGACGTCATGTGAAAAGGGTCTATTGGGTTGTGTGAACTGATAACCTAATTGTACATGCATGTCCACTTTGTAAAATTGTTCTTTGGTATGAAACGGAAAACAAGAAAAGAGAGAAATTTTGAAATTAAACCAAAAATTGTATAAACTAAACATGAAGATAATGACACATCTGAATAAAATATTTTCATACTAGAATAAATTAATTTATCACAAACTCCCAAATGTTTATTTGCGAAACCCAGCCCAAACATTATATTGTTCTTTGTTGAGCTACAAATAATGTTTTTGGATTAAAGGACCACTAAAAGTTGTTCAAATCAAGGAACAGAATCAAACCTATCCAACACACTTACGGGTTAAACTTTGATTTTATGAGGGGAGTGGAATAGAAATGTAGCCTGTCCACATTTTGGAAATATCTTCTGTTACTAAAAACTAATGATGTGCTTGTTCCTCCCTTGCAAGTTTCTATGAAAGTTTGATGCATTCATTTGCTTTCATTTATTTTGATCCAGTCTTGTATTCTGTGACCCCTCAGCAAGTCCATTTGCTAAGTGTATTATCCTTAGTCTGTTAGTTTGAACACCTAGTCTTTAAACAAGAAAACAATAAAGAAAGAAAACTAAAGTTGTGTTGTGTTGTGTGTGCCCAGCTTGAAGAGTGACTCTAGTCTAAGTCTGACTGGTCCAGTCACTCCTGTCACTGGAGCAGTCAAAATGAACCTCCAAAAAGGAGGTTCATTTGTTCTCCATTTGTCCACATTTCTTCCACTGGAACCTCCCATTTTAATGGCTCCCGTGAGCACTCCAAAAAGTAGGTTCATTTTGGAAGTTCAAAATGAATGATACACTATTTGTGCCACCAACCTGAGCATGCAGTGAGATCCCATACACCAGACTTTGCGAGTTTTTTGGGGGAAACCAGAGTTTCATTGTTCAAAATTGACATTTGCATTTCATTAATGCCTTGTGTTTTCACTGTATCCCTCCTACTTAGGATTA
Organism: Poecilia latipinna; assembly: GCF_001443285.1. NCBI lineage: Eukaryota > Metazoa > Chordata > Actinopteri > Cyprinodontiformes > Poeciliidae > Poecilia > Poecilia latipinna. The sequence continues at coordinate 91,283 of NW_015112885.1, forward strand.
AAAATAAAATACAGGCTTAACACAGGATAGGCCTTTTGAGCTAGACCAGACTTGGTGGGCTAGTGGGATATAAGGACAACTGGGTCGTCTCTTTTCTGATTATTCTGCTTGGTGTATATGCTCTATTTCATCAAAGTAAAAGAGGATAATTAAACATTTGTTGACTTCTCCAATGCTTGATTTCAACCAGGACAAAACAATGGTCCATTTCATTTTTCAGTTTTGTTTTTTTCTTTAAACCAAAGAATTTACTCTGAGTCTATTGATTCTTCATTTACAATTTAAGCTGGGTGACTTTGTCTTGTTGATCTTTGCTGGGTTTTAATGTATTTTATTTTGAAACAGGAACTGATTCAAAATGCTGATGATGCTCATGCAACAGAAGTGATTTTCATCCATGATGAGAGGAGCTATGGCACTGAGAGTCTTTGGAGTGCCAATCTTGGACAATACCAAGGTATATATGTTGATTTGTGTAGCTTCAGTTGTAAGCTACACTTCTTTTCATGATAGTTTACCTCCAAAAATTATGTCATCCTTTTACTTTTAAGAAATATATTTTTTTATAACAATAACCTGCCTTTTCTACTGTTCAACATTGTTCTCAAGGCATAAATCTACATTTTATAATTATACAACACCACGAGTATTAATTATAGACAATTCTTTTTTATAATGTTGCAAGGTTTAGCCATTTTACACCAAAAACTTTAAAGAAAAATACTATTGTGCATGTTGTATCTGTCTTTAAATAAGCTGTTTAGTTTTTCTCAATTCAAGCTAAAATTTCAGAACAAGTGCATTTAATAAATATTCCAGAGATTCCAAACAGTTTTATTTATTTAGTTACTGACTGACTTTTTGCATAGGTCCTGCTCTGTATGCCTACAACAATGCTGCGTTTACTGAAGACGACTGGGAAAGAATTCAAAAGGCTGGAAGAAGTGGCAAGATCAATGACCCGAACAAAATTGGGAGATTTGGAATCGGCTTCAACTCCGTTTATCACATAACAGGTCAAAATTATTCATTAGAATAACATGCTTTAGCTTAATGATTTTGACTAAGATGTAATTTTAGAGATAATAAATAGAAGCATTTATTTCTCAACAGATGTGCCCAGTATTTTCAGCTCTGGACATCTTGGATTGATGGACCCCCAAGAGGAAATATTTGGTGATAAGGGGTTTCGGTGGTTTTTGGATGAACCTGATGACCAAGAAGCTTTGCTGACGATGCATGACCAGTTCCAGCCCTACAGAGACATAGTTTCAGTTGTAGGCAAGCAAGAATGGTCAACAATCATAGAGGATCAGTACTTCTCTGGGACACTTTTCAGGTTCCCGTTACGCAACAAAGCATCAGAGATTTCAGACAATATATATGATTCAGATAAAGTGTTTGAGCTTTTTGATAGCTTCATTGCAGATGCAGACTTGAGCCTTCTCTTTTTGAAAAGTGTGAGCTCTGTGTCCTTGATCCATATCAGTCGGGATGGTACCATTAACACCAGGCTTGAAATAAAATCCTCTGAACCAACAGAAGTTCTTCTGAAGCAAAAAGATGAGTCTGATGTTGAAGGCCTGACAAGAATCAAATTGATAACTCTAAATTCAAAAGATCAGAAAAAAACACAATGGCTTTTAACAACATGCACCATGAAAGAGGGAAAAGCACCAAACCTTGATGACCTTGCCAAAAAGTTGAGTTTTTTACCCAGAGTTGACTTGGCATTTCCACTTGATGAGCAGAGAGACTGTGGTCAAGGCAGATTGAGCTGCTTTCTCCCTCTCCCAAACAACGAATCCAACAAGACCGGTCTCCCAGTTTATGTCAACGCCTGCTTTGGTCTCACAGACAACAGAAGACACATCAAGTGGCAAGAAGAAGACCAGAAACATGACGAACACGCTTTGTGGAATGAATTGCTTGTGAAGAAGGTGCTCCCACAAGCATATGTGAAGATCATTCAAGATGCCATCAAACTTTGTCAACAATCTACTCTTCCTGTATCTTCTGTGTACAGCCTGTGGCCTGATGTTACTCA
>NW_015112885.1:97866-204428 GCF_001443285.1 Poecilia latipinna
TTTCTATATGATTGTGTTATTTATCTGTTTTCCAGGGGTATTCCGAGTCATCAACACTAATAAAAAACATGTAGAGGAATATACAAGAAAATTTCTACCACAGGACTGGAAGCAGATGGAGAAAAGGCTCGTTGCTTGGAACACCAACAGAAGTGACCATCCACCATTAGATTGGCTTCAGGAATTCTGGAGGTTTCTGAACTCTCATTTCAGTGAGTTAAGCTGTTTCAGGGAAATACCTCTGATACCCGTCAGTCCCCTCTCGAACAGTCAGCCTGTATCACTGGCAAAGCTACAACAGAAGACAACCCTCATTTTTCAGAAACGAGGACAGAACAGTTTTTCTGACCAAATAGCTCAGCTGGTGACCAAAACTGGTGGCACAGTGGTGAGAGGAAATGAGTGGCTTAAACATGAAGACCTTGAAACTTATGTCCTGACCCCATCTCCAAGGAGCATCATGAAGGTGTTGATGAATTTAGACTCTAAAAAAGTCATCAGCATTGTGAAGTCTGAGTCTCAAAAGACAAGAGAAAATCTGAAAGACTATTTGTCAGATCTAAATGTCCTCTCAGGTCAAGAGAAAGATTTCCTCATAAAGCTACCTGTGTTTCAAACTATGACCGGATCCTTGGTCACAGCTCAATCAAAGCAGGCTTTGGTTCTAACATCTGGTCTGGTTATACCCTCAGAGTTGCCTGTACCTGATTCAATTATCCAGTGTGCTACTGAGGCTGACTGCAGACTTTTAAAGCTGCTGAAAGTGAATCTCTTGGGCCCATCTGAAATAAGCATTATCCTAATTGACAACATTAAGAATGGTACCTCCAGTCGTCAAGAAACTGAGAAAATAATGACTTGGATTTTGCAGCATGGTGACATCCTTTTCTCTCAAAACCAGTCTCTAAAATCCAAGTGCAAGGAACTGAGATTCATTGAAGTAAAGCGAGAGCTGAAACGGGCTGCAGACTTTCTTAATCCAATGGTTAAAGCCTTTAAAATGATCTTTGAGTCAGACGTCTTCCCCCCACCAGTATACACAGAAACACCACAGATGCTGAAGAACCTGACAGATCTTGGATTGATAAATAAAGAGGCAGATCTGACACCAGATCATGTGCTCTATGCCACCACACTGATTGAAAAGCACAAAGTAAACTCTGAAAGTGAGGCTTTGACCAGAGCTGAAGTCCTCTTGGAAATGCTGGATGGCTATGATCTACTGTCAAAATTTTCTATTGCACAACTCCATCGCCTTAAGATGATAAAATGGATACCATGTGATCAGCCTGGAACTGAAAAACAAAATAGATTTGATAAATCTACAAAAAGTTGTTTCTGCAGCTCTGAGGAAATAAGACACACGATGTATGAGGACATTGTTGGAGAGGTGATGCCTCTGATGGGGAAGCTCAGTGATAGAGTTAACACCAAGCTCGGCCTCAAACGGTTGCCTCCACCTGAGAAAGTGATTGAGAATTTATCAGTGCTGAAATCAACACTGCAGAACATGGATGATCCTGACAGCAATGTGGATTTCAAGAGAAAACTTCATAGCATTTATGGGCACATGCAGCAAAACATCTCTGAATTTGGAGAGTTGATGAACAAGGAGCCAGACTGGCTGTGGGCCAATGACCAGTTTGTTTCCCCTTGTGATTTGGTTCTAAACTACCCTCAGGATCTGGATCTGAGCTCTTACGTTGGGAAAGTACCAAATGAATTTTTGCCATTCAAGAAGCTGCTTCAGGAATGCGGTCTGAGAACAGCACTTTCCAATGAAGAAATTGTTGATATTCTTCATTCTATCCAGCAAAACATCGACACAAGACAACAGCCTTTTGCAACTTCAGGTGAAGTAAAGGTTTCCATTGAGATTCTCAGCTGGTTGTGGAAAACAAAGCAAGCAGTAAAGGGTGACATCCCAGTGCCCGTTGTTACAGAAGATGAACAGTTTACCCTGAGACCACAATCAGAGGCACTCCTCTGTGATGTAAACAAAAATAAACTGAAAGAACTTCAGTTCAGTGAGGAGAAAATGTATCTGCTACATGAAGAAATCCCAATAGCAACAGCTGAATGGCTGAAAATAAGGTTTCTCAGTAACTACATCCTTGCTCCAGAGTTAATAGGCATTGAACAGTGTGGCCAATCTGAACCAATAACTATGAGGATAAAAAACATTCTTAAAGAGTATGATGAAGATGGTGACATCTTCAAAGAACTCATTCAGAATGCAGAGGATGCTGGAGCTGATGCCTGTAAATTCTTGTTGGATTTCAGAGAACACAAAGATCCTCCTGAAAGTCTTATTGATCCTGACATGGCCCTATGTCAGGGACCATGTCTTTGGGCCTTTAACAATGAGCGATTCACAGATGATGATTGGAAAAACATTGTCAGAGTTGGCTCGGCCTCAAAGGAAAACAAAGTGGAAAAGATTGGAAAGTTTGGACTTGGATTCAATACCGTTTATCATGTCACAGATGTTCCCTCTATCCTGAGTGGTAACAAGCTGCTCATACTTGACCCAAATGTGTCTCACTTGAGAAAGCACATCCAGCAAAAGACAAATCCTGGAATCAAACTAGATCTCTCTCAAAAAAGACTTTTCCATTGCTTCCCTGGTCTATTTGGAGCATATGAAGGCATTTTTGACTGTAACTTCACCCAGAAATCTCCTCCCGCACCTTATGATGGCACGCTAATCAAACTACCTTTCCGATGTAAGGAAGAAGCTCAGAGATCAGAAATAAGTAAAAAAGTATACCATGAACAGGATATCTTTTCCTTACAGGAGAACTTCACGAAGAACTCACAGGTTCATCTGCTTTTTCTCAGGAACATCAACATGTTATCTTTAAAAAGCATCTCGAGCAATGTATCAACACCACTAAGGGATGAAGACATGCCAACCCTTTTGGACATCGTTAAAACTGTTGATAATACAATGAGGATTTCAAATGAGACCTTCATCAAAAAGCAGCAACAAGCAGAAAAATCATTGAGGAAACATGATGTTAAATGCACAAAAGTCATTGATAGCTCTACAGTCCAAATTGTCCAGATAACCAGCCAGCAATTTGGTGAAACTAAAGTACAGTCTTGGCTCATTTACAACTGCTTTGGCACTGATCAGTCTTTGAAAATGGTTCTTAAAGAGAACAAAACAGAAAAGGAGAAGGCTGTATTCTCATTGCCCATTGGAGGGGTTGCTGTGCCTTTGCAACAAGACACAGAAACTGGAAAATTATCTCCTTTACAAAATGATTTTGCTGGACAGGCATTTTGCTTCCTTCCTCTTCCCATTCAGACAGGTCTTCCTGTAAATATAAATGGTACATTTGCTGTAATGAGCAACAGAAAAGGTCTTTGGGAAAGTGGAGTGAAACACAAGTGGAACATGGCTCTTCAAGAGGATCCTGTGGTGACGGCATATATTACTTCACTTTCAGCACTAAAGCAAATGTCTGAAAACAAACAACTTGAGGCTTACTGTTATCACAGCTTTTGGCCTGAGAGAGAGAAAGTGTGTGATACTTTTAAGCCTTTGGTGGATGCATTTTACTCTAAACTCGTGCAGTCCTCTGGTGGCCTAGAGCTCTTTTCTGATGGAGAACACTGGTGCTCAATGAACAATGCAATCTTTCTACATGAATGCATTGAAGAAAATGCAGAAATCAGCAGACTTGCAGTTCAAGTGTGCAAGAAGTACATAAAAGGGCCAAACTTTGTTGTTCCTATCCCACTGTGGTTAAGAAAGAGCTTTAAACAAGCTGGACAGGAAAAGGTTTTACAAGACAGGACATGGACATGGGAGAAGTTTTACCAAGAGGTGGTGTTCAAAAACCTTGCTACCATGGACCCTAAGACCAGAGATACACTTGTGCTGCATGCTGTGGACCTCAACATAAAAGAAATGGACCATCTGCTGACATTTTATCCTTGCATACCTACATCAGACGGACAACTCCAATATATCAGAAAACTTGTCCATCCCTCTGGAAGAGTGGCCTGTCTTTTTGAGCCAGATGAAGGACGTTTGCTGGGTGGAACCAAACAGGACTTCCGTTCACCCAGAAGGATTCAACGGTTGCTGGAACTTGGAATGGCCAGTGATCATCTTCCACTAGAGGACATCACACACAAAGCATGCACAATGACTGAATCCTGGAGTGTTGACAAAAAGAAAGCATATGAGAATGTAAAGTGCCTTCTTGGACTTATGAAAAACCACCTGAATGACAAAGATTCTCCCCACTGGAAAACCTTGAGAATGACTCCATTTCTCCCAGCATTTCCCCCCGGTGACATAAAGATGAAACAAATCACAACGCTCCAACAACCCACAGCAATTTTCAGTGACAGATTCTCCCTGCTTGTTAACATGATTCATCCTGTACTGGATAATATTGGACTGAAAATACACAACACTGATCCTATCTTGGACCTTTTAAAAGTTCAGAACAGTCCAGAGCCAGAAACTGTGCTTCAGCAGCTGCAAAAAGCCAGTAAGCATTCACAGTCATTGGACACATCTATGCTTCACAAAATAGCATATGAGTGCTATAAGTTTCTAGATCAGTGGATCAGTGGATGTGAGAATACCACTTTCATTTCACAGCAGGCAAATTCATTCCCCTTTGTCCTCATTGGCAACACATTCGTTAATGTCAAGTGTGTTGCTGAAAATGAGCAGTTTGAAGCCAAACCCTATCTCCATGTACTTCCACACGCCTTCACTAGTTTCAGGAATCTTTGGGAGACCGTTGGTGTTGGAAAAAAATTTACCACCACTCAGTTTTTCTCTGTGCTTCAAGAACTTCACTCCCAACATGAAAGCAAAGTGCTCCCAGCCAAGGATTTATCTATTTGCCTTACAATTTTAACTAAAGGGATATTTGAGGCAAAAGAAAAACCAACTGAAGATTGTTTGATACCAAATGAGCATGGAGTTTTGCAGCCTGCCAAAGACCTGTTTTACAATGACAGTCCATGGATGCCAGTTGCCTCAGGTATCACATTGTGTCATCAAAATATCCCTCGTCCTATGGCTATCCAGTTTGGCATCAAAACAACCAGGCATCACACTTTGGAAGACTGCACAGTTGACAACTTTTCCCCTTTTTCCTTCCATTTTGAACAGCAGGAACAACTAACTGTTCGAATTAAAAACATAATTTCAGCATATCCATCGAAGAAAGACATCCTTAAAGAACTGATCCAAAATGCTGATGATGCTGAGGCAACAGAAATTCATTTCATTTGGGACAAACGTCAACATGGCAAAGAAAAAACATTTGGTAAAAGATGGAACAATCTGCAGGGCCCAGCTCTCTGTGTGTTCAACAACAAAGTGTTTTCTGATGATGACTTGAAAGGCATTCAGCAGTTGGGAGAAGGAGGAAAACAAAACTTACATGGAAAGATTGGTAAATATGGACTTGGTTTCAACTCTGTTTACCACCTGACTGACTGTCCCTCCATCCTCACTGGAGATGAATTACTTTGCATTTCTGATCCCAATCAGAAATACATTGAAAGTCATCCAGGCAAGCCTCGTGCAGGCATTGGATACAAACTAGTTGGCAATTTCATAAACATGTACAGTGATGTTTATGAATCCTTTCTTCCTGACCAGTTCACTCTTAAAAAAGGCACCATGTTCAGATTTCCTCTGAGGACAAATATGACAGCAAAAAGCTCAAAACTTTGTCAGGAAGAAGTCACTGAGGATTTCATGAGGGAACTGTTCTCTACCCTGTCTGAAGATCCAGAAGGACTAATTCTGTTCCTGAAAAACATCAGCAAGATAAAAGTTCATGAACTTGATAACACTTCCAAAATGCTTAGGACCACCCTCGTTGTTGAAAAAACTCTGCAACAAGAAAGTAGAGTAAAAAAGGATGCATTTGAAAAACAATTAAAGAATGCACTGCACTCTAAGAATCCAATAACCCCCTGCAAGACCTTCTATGAAATGTCAGTTTCCACCTCAGGTAAAAGACCAAGTGAATGGATTATTGCTGAACAGTTTGGGTCATTCAAAAACAGTAATGAACTAAAAGCATCTAACAAACTTCCCCAGGGGGCGATTGCTGCACAAGTAAAGAAAAATTCTCCCCACTCTGTCCGAATCACTAACAATGATTTCCAAGGGACTGCCTTCTGTTCGCTCCCATTGCCTGGAAAAATTGGACTGCCAGTACATGTGAATGGAAACTTTGAGGTGGACTCAAATAGGAAAAATCTTTGGAAAGAAGATGGCCAAAGTGTGAAGTCAAATTGGAATGAGAGTTTGAAACAACTAATCATCGCTCCACTTTATGCAGACCTCTTGCATTACATTAAAGAAAAAATTAAAGTCAAGACAGGATTCCGTCGAAATCTTGGAGACCATCTATGTGAATCATACTTGTGCTTTTGGCCAACTAAGTCAATAGATGGTGATCCACAATGGCATGAAATGATCCAGGAAATATACAAATCCATTAGAGAAAAAGGTCTTGATCTAATTCCAGTGCTGAAGAGCTTAAAAAGCAAAACTGAAAGACAGCACGTGAACAAGTACTCTCTTGATTGGTGTAATGTCACAGAAACTGATTCCATTCAAGCACCTTACCTAACAGACTCAACAGAAGAACAGATCAATCTCATTTTGGAAGCTCTTGAAATGAAACTTGTTCCTGATTTCACAAACATGCACAGCATTTGGGAAAACATGCAGTCAGCTGGGATTGAAGTGAAAGAAGTCAGTCCTGCTACGGTGCGTACCTTTTTGCAAGCAAAGCCCCTCAATGATCCAACCCAAACAGATGTGGATTTACCCTTGCCTGTAAAAGCCACATTGATCCAAAATGAAAACAGATGCTCAGAGCTCCTAAAGTTTTGTTTGAATGATTCCCAGTTGATCGAAAATGCTCAACAGAATTCCACTTTGCTTGATGGACTTCCGCTTCTTCTCACAAAAGATAAGGTTTTGAGAAAGTTTAACTCTAAATCTCCAAAGCTGATTTCAAGATATGATAGTCTTTTCTTTGGCTATGAAGACAAATTTGCTGATCATAGAATCAATGAAAAACACAATGTTCTGGAAACTTTAAACCTGGTCAACAAACTGACACTTCCAAGTGCAGCAGAATACTTGAAACCAATAATTCAACAACTTCTTGAAGATTGTCAGGTCAATCCAGACAGCGGCCTGTGTGTCCCAAATCAAAAGATGTTGAAGTGGCTGGAATCACTTTGGTTTTTTATAAGTGAAATTGCACTGGAGACATCAAGTACTAATAAAGAAAGTCTGACATTAAGGCATGTGAAGGAACTTTTAAGTGACTGCTGCATCCTACCTGTTGTGCATCAAAAGGGAAACAACAAACACTTACTACAAACAATGAAAGACATGTCAAGTGTAATTTCACATGTTTCAGATGGAGATGTATCACAAATCCTCTTCAAACTTGGTTTTCTAAAACTAGATTTCCTCTTCTTTTTAAAAGTACATCGACAGTTTTACCTAACTCTGCACCATGAACTCATGGATGTTAATGATAAAAGCTCAGTGCTGGACCAAGTCTGCAAAATCAACCAGTCAGAGTTTGGATTTTTGTCAAATGATGATTTGAAAATGTTTCAGAACTTCTTACAGTCAGGAGCACCTAAAAACAATCAAGAATATGAGAGGAAGCTTAAATCTTTACCAATATTTGAAACAACATGTGGTGAACGGGTAAGGATTGATGGGCCAAAAGAGGTATTTATCCTCAACAGCAAACATTCAAAGACATTTTCACATTTGTTCACTCTGTGCAACAGCAACAACACTTTCCTGAAATACAACCCAGAAAACTTCAGTCTGTCAGTAATACTGGAGATCAAAATCCTCAGTGATGTAGACTATTTTATGAAGTTCATTTTACCATTTGTACAAACACTCACAGAGAAAGAGACTCTTGATTGCTTAAAGCTGATATTATTAATGGAGACTGAGTTTGACCTTTCCACGTACAAGGACATCATCTTCTCACTGAAGTCTGTAAAGCTGATTCGAAGCTCTCAAGGTCAGCTTGAGACTGCCTCATACTACTATGACGACAGTGTGGAGCTTTACAAGAAAATGGTTCCCCAACATAAATTTGTTCCACAGACATTTTGGACAGACTTGAGTGAGGGAAAAGAATATCACTCAGAAAAAGCAAGAAAACTGATCAGAGACATTGGAATGAAACATGAGGTGACCAATGATGAAATAATCAGTTTTGCACACCAACTGGAATCAGAAGCAAAAGAAAACAGAAACCTTGAAAAGTTGAAACAGAAGTCAAATCTGCTTTTCAATAAAGCCTTGGCAAAAAGTTGCAAAGACAAAAATGAAAGGTTGCTGAGAGACATCGCTGATATCAAGTTTATTTTTCCAGTTAAGATTCAGGAAGATCTCTGCAAATATCATCAACCATTTGCTTCAGAGAATACCACCGTTCAAATCAGAGGATGTTTGATTGATGGAGATCCTAAATATCAGGAGTTGATTTGGTCCTCAATGCCAATAATACATTTGCCAGGTTATGTCTCACAGAATCTCTCACAAATGATAGAAAATGTTGGAGCTCACAAACAGCCACCTTCAGAAAAGGTGACCAGAAACATGAGAAATATCTGTCAGTCTCCATGTAAAACTGAGGAAGTGATCAAAACTCGTGCAGTTGTGTTTCGTCATGCGTATGCCTACCTTCAAGCCAATGTCTTTGAAGGACAGTCATTGTATGGTCTTCCTGTTGTCTTGGTTGAAAAAGATACTGTGCTTTTTAAAGCAGATGGTGTGTGTCTCTCCCTCTCTGATGAACTTGAGTTTAGACCATACTTGTACAAAATATCTTCACAAGATGCCTTGTATGCAGAGTTCTTTAAGAAAGTTGGTGTGAAGGAAAAACCCACTGCAGAGCATTACTGTAATGTCCTGGCAGCTGTTTATGCTGATTCCTGTGATAAAAAGCAGCTGAATGGAAACCAGTTGATTACTGTAAAACAAGCAGTTCACCATTTATTTCTCTTAATCAAAACTCAAGGAGAACAGGCCCTCAATGGTGATGATCAGACTTTGTATCTTCCTGCAGTTGATGGAAAGCTGCATACATCAAGTTCACTCTACTACAATGATACAGTGTTTGAGATCAAAAGGTTGGAAGAAGGACTAGAGGATAGGTTCTTGTTGCTCGAGAAACTCAGTGAATGTCATCTGGACAGTGACATCTTTGAAAACCATCAACTGGTGAAAATGTTGTCTCAGAAACTTCAGCCTAAAATGTTGTCTCAGATCACTGAGGAGAAAATTGTGGAATCAAACATGCAGCCTTGTGAGCTTGGGAATGGTTGTGAGTTCAGAGGATGGTTTGATAAACATCTCTCCTCAGAAGCATTCAAACATGGACTCATTTGTCTCCTTAGAGAACAAACTGGAGGTAAAATAACACAGCAAGAGGCAACAGAGATATGTGAAAAGGCCTTTGGCAGCATTAAGATTGTCTGTTGTAAATCTCTGAAAACGATGCTTTGGCTGGATGAACACCCACTACACAAAACTGCCAGAGATACTGATGCATTTGTCAAACAGGAACAACAAGGTCTGACCTTGTACTTGAAACACAATGATGACATGACCCCTAAAGTAATAAACAAAGTTAATATGATTTTGACAAAGGGGATTAATGCTCTTTTAGGCCACCGAATTTTATCAGTTCACCTTCCAGTGCTTGGACAACTTCTCATGTGTGATGATCTGCAAGATGTGCAGCAAACTCTGGCTGATAATGACATCCGTGATAGTGTAAACATTGAAACAAAAACTCTCAGTCCACCAGATCCTGGGACAAACATTGCAGATGAATGGCACGATTCATTAGACATGAGCTTTCTGAACAACTTTGAAGAAGGGGAATATGTTGGCTATTGGACAAACAACACATACATTTATGCAGTTATTGTCAAAGAACTTCCTGGTTGCTCTGGAAGATGTTCCTGGAAATACAAAATAGATATTGGAGAGGATGAACCAGTAGAAGTCAGTCATCTTGACCTATACCAATTCAAAAGAGACACAAAAATTAAGTCAGATGGGATCAACTACAGTTCCTCTCTGGGGCTGGTTGTGAAGAATGTGTCACCTTCATCCCAGACCCCACAAAGTTCTTTACCAACCTCTCTTGATGAAGCTAAAAGAGAAATAGACAAATGTTTGGCTGAGATTTGGAATCTTCCTGAAGAGGAGAGAAGGAAAGCTATCAAGAGACTTTACCTTAGATGGCATCCTGATAAAAATCCTGACTGCCAGGACCTCGCCACAGAGGCTTGTAAATATTTGCAGAATCGAATTAATGAGCTCAGCAATCCGTCCGATTCAAGGAGAACTTCTAATTTCAGAGACTTCTACCAGCAATGGGACCAAGAAGCCAGGCATCACAGAAGTGGTCGAGAAAGATTCTTTAGATCTAGAGCATCCCATTCCTACAACTTTTGGACCCATAACACAAATATTCCAAGACCAAACAAAGAAGAGGCCAAACGTTGGTGTAAACAGGCTCGCTGTGATCTTGACGCAGCTCAGAAAGACACAAGTGGAGACAGCACAGAGTGGTGTCTATTCAAAGTCCATCAGGCAGTGGAAAAGGCTCTCATTGCAGCAGGATATAAGCATGACGGCAAACACATCGCCAGCAGCTCAATTTCTACCACAGCAGAAAAAGTTTCTTGCTACCACCCTCAACTGAGAGACCTTCCTCAGATTGTAGCCGATCTGAAGTCACTGGGAGTGGACGCCAAAAAAACTCAATACCCCAACTGTCATCCATTTCCCCACATTCCTAATGAGCAGTTCAGGTCTGAAAATGGAAGATTAGCAGTGAATAGAGCATCTGAGCTACTCAACAAAGTAGAAGCATATGTAAATTAGATTGTGCTGTTAAATTGATCTTTTTTTTTTTCTATTAGATTTTTTTTAAGTGATTTCTGCTAATATTTCATTCTTTCTACTTTGGTAAACCCTTTATTGGTGGTGTAATCTTCAAATATGAAACAAAAAAAGTACAAAATTGACTACTTTTAATGAGTCTTGTGTATTTTATTTCATGACAGAAAACTTAAAAACTTTGGATTATTTAAAAAAAAATAGTAATATCAAAACATTTTTTTCAAATGCAGTATATGTGCATGACTAAATAAAGGTTCTAAGTAATCACTGTATAAAATGTAGTTTTGTATAATTATAGCAGCATTGTAATGCTAATGTAAAGATTGACGCACAACTTTAATAATCTTTAGAAATACCGACTCAGGAACCTTTTGCAGTTTATATCACTAAAATAACTTAGTATGTTGTGTACACTCTAGTGCAGTGCATTGTATTTTTTTGTTTCTTGACAGATACTAAGTTAGTTCATTATTATTTACTTAGTGCATTTCTTTCATCTATATTTTATTATTGTTTTATTTTACAACATGCTTGCAGTACATTCCCAATGGCTGATTGTGTTTGAAAACTGAGCAAGACTACTGCTGTTTACTGTATTATTTTTATTAGGTGTTTTCACTTTAATGTTGAAATAACTGTTATTAGATCATGTTTTATTTAGCTTAGGCAAAATGTTCCTCTTTCTAGTTTATGATAACCATAACTATTGCAACTAAAATATTCATTCCATATAAATGTGTTTTAGTTACAGTTAACTGAGATGTAACACACAAACTTTCTGTTGCTAAATAAATATTTTCACTTGTACTCATGAATCATGTCCGCTTGTGGTCTTTACACTTAATCTTTAATCCATGTTTAGTTTAATTCAAATTCAAAAATACCTTATTGATGCCAAAGGGAAATTAAATGTTGTTGAGACTCATATTAATTCAAATATCAGAATAAACTAATCTTATTGGTCATTGCCGAGAAGCAGACAAATAATGTTCAGGAGGCAGAAACAACAGACATTTTAAGTTAAAAGTACTTTTTGTTTTATTTTTTATTATCAAATCATGTTATGAAAATAATGACAACTGACTTAGATAATTTTATCTTCCTGTACATCACCACAAAACTTTGCTCTGACTTATGCAACATCCCTGCAGTTTCACTGTCTTCTCTTTGTGCTGGCGTTTTGATCACCTCATCTCTGAAGTATCCATCCCCACCGAAGAAATCTTTGCAAGGCATCCCACGTGACAAACTGCTTTTGTACACGAGTGAGGAATTCACAGATATACCAGAATTAGTCTTTATTTGGAGTTTCCTGTTGCCGCCTCATCAAAAATAATTTACACAAAATCTGTACATACTTACAAGGCTGGAGTTTGTCACTGAAGAAACTTTAAAATTCAAAGGAGCAACAAACAGGGTGACATGAGGATATTAGACAGTGAATCTATATTGTGCATTTGCAGATCAAACTTTCATTTAACCTTACGGCACAGGAAAATTAGGGTAAGACAACAGCTATGCCTACCGGAAATGATTTTATTCACCTTCTGTAAAACCCACTTTCAATCATAGAAATGCTTCAGCATGTTTGCGGTGGCTGATGTTTGTATCAAGTATAACTATATTAATCTAAAACGTAAAACACCTGTCATAAACACCAGCTTCAATCTGCATATTCACACTCCATCACACTGCTGACAAACTAAGCTGGAATATAAGCAGGCGTCTTAAAAACACTTAAGGCTTCATTTGTGTCCTTTAGCTCACGGCTAACAGAAATCCACAATCACAATCCTGCTCCTGTCCATCTTTTGATTTAAACTAATTAGCACTTTGGGAATTAAATCATTCAGAGAGCTGCATCTTTCACATCACATGTATCACATGTTAAAACTAATCAGTCACTATTTTACATGTCAGGATGTAGAAAGCGATGAGATGGAATCAGCAAATGCACTCGACATCATCTGAAGGTTGGCGACAAAAAAAAAAAAAAGTTACCTGATGTGAGTTGCTCTGCGATGTGAGCCAAACACTATTCTCTTCTGACCTCTGATGTCAACTCTGATTTTCTGTTCCACTGTTTTTCTGTGGGATAGCAGTGTGTGAAAATCCCAGCAGATCAGCAGGTGTTGAGGTACTCAGCACTGAATTTACAAGAGAATTTCTAACCATAAAACCACTTGGAATGTTGCAGCAAGCCATGGAGAAAATATTGAGGGAAGATCAGACCTGCATAGCAGGCTGCTTTGCACACCAGGTTCGCTTCCATTGATTAATATTTTCAAGTCAGATGCCTTGAGTCCAAGTGAAGACACAGCCATCAACGACCTGATGAAATCCTGGGAAGTCTCAACTTTCGCAAATCCACAAATTCGAGTCACAATGGCAGAGGTGTGACGACCTCTGACTGTCACACCTCTATCGTATCACAAAGCTACTTTAAAAATAAATTTGTAGGATATTTTCTTATTCAAACAAAAGGTTTGCTAGTGGTTTATTTTTTAGTGTAGTTTCAAATGAGTTATGCTGCTATATCCACCAGATAATACGAGGGAGTGCAGTAGCCTCATCATATTTATTTTATCATTTTAAAAGCTCCTTCATCAACGCATATTCATAATGTGGGCATAAATTAAGAGAACAGCTGTAATGCTAGGATGCGTTTTCCATGAAAAGTGTTGGACCTGTAACACAAAAAGCTCTGGACATGTAGTTTGAATGTCGCTTGGTGTGCTGCCATGAGCACACGCTGAACATCCATCCATTCCGAGCGTAACAAAATAAATTACATCCATTGGCACGCCGTAGTGCCGTACTATAATCCTCCTGCTGTGCTGCACCTGGGATTGACGAGTCCAGAGTTATGATATACATCCAAAACTCACAGCAGTAAAATAAAAATGCCCTTTAAAATATTATTTGCTGATGCACAAAATCCACAAGGGGAACAGACATGAGGTTTGTGTCAGTCTCATATCTGCTGGGATTCTTTTTTTTTTTTTCCTAAGTCTTGTATCCCTGTTTTGGTCTCATGCCTTGTGTTGAAGAGCAAGAGTCACTCTACGCCTTGGTCACACAAGGCATTCATGTTCTGCTGTCTCCAGGAGTGGGACAAAAAAAAAAAAAAACAAGACACAGGAGGGGGCAACCCTCTGGTAGACGGGCCCCTCACATGTTGTACGCCACATAAATAGGATCCAGCTGGTCGGCCAGGAAACCGTCTCTGAGATGCATCCGCTGCTTCTCCCCTCTGGAGTTGATGGGGATTACACCGCGGTCAACAACAACCACTACTCCCACGATGAGGTAGTGCTCCTCCAGGACAACGTTTGTCACCAAGGCCACCAGGTCCAGGGCCTCCTGCTCGGATCCCTCCAGCTCTACCACTACCACCAGGAGGTTGGTCCATGTGAACACCGCGCTAAAGGGAGGCGGAAGGAGAAGAAAACAATGCACTCCATTTTAAATACTTGAAATTAAAATATAGTAAAGGAATTTAAAGATGTTGTCGGTTTCTCACCATTCGGCTATGCTCTTGTGAGAACGGATAACGGAGGTCTCGATGTCGATGGGGTGATACCTCATTCCCCTCAGCTCCAGAGTCTCGTCAAGAGAGCCCACCACATAGAGCGCATCGTGGCGCTCTGACACATTATAAAATTCACCTTTAGTTTATTTACAAATCTAACAACAGAGATACATGTTTCACTAAGCTTTCCCTAGCGAAACATCAAAAGTGGTACTAATCATGCTCACCTCCACTGGCGTCGGTGAGGTCGGTGCGTCGCAGGAAGCCCAGATAACCGGTTCTTGCCCAGATGGTCTGGGTGTCTCCGAAGCTGAGCTTGGTGTTAAAGTGGTCAGCATGCAGCGCCTCTTCCCCGTAAACCGTGTAGTAGCCTGTGGCGTTGTGAGGACTGCTCACCCAGATCTGTCACACAGGTAAACACTAAGACTTGCACATGATTCTGGTGGACATTTTAGATCCCTCACAACATTCAATGACCATTTTATTAAGGGGCTTTACTTCATCCAATACAACAGCTGTGACTTTACAGTTCAAATATGTTTTCTTTCTTCAGTGTACGGCCAATGATACAGTTCATATTTTATTTTCTGGTAGCATGGTGTATTTATCTTCCTGAGGCTCGAGAAATGAGTAGAATGAGTAGCAGAGTGCTCCTTTTTTATAATTAAAAAAGTTGGGTATGAAACAGAAATTAAGCTACTGAAAATGCAAGTATTCAGGTCCATTAGTAAAACACTTGTTTAATTATTTTAAACAAGTTTAATTATTTAGTATTTTCTTAAAGCTCAAATATCTATTCCTATCCTGTTATTTTATGTAAGTGTAAGTCTGGGGCTTACCTCTCCTAGATGTGAGTCTCCTAAAGGTCCTTTCGTCTCTGTGTTGGCAATGACCACTTTTACTCCAGGCAGAATCTATACAAGCAGACAGCCAGGTCTCAGTTTTAAAACTCAAACTGTGAGTAAACGTGAATCGTTCAGTCAGCATAACGATTGACTTGGGTTTCTTTTCTGGATATGTTATGTTTCACCTTCCCAGACTCCATCAGGGGCAGACTGTGAGGGGATCCTCTCTCCACAAGGCGAACCCTGGAGAAACGAAACAATGACATAAATACCAGAAATATAATTATTATGTTACATTGAGGTTCATGTTAAATTTGCTTGCGCTGACTGTGTTGCTATACTGCCCCCTACCTGTCATGTCGCAGAGCTCGCATATCCACATAAACGGTGGTGGGATCTGGTCCAGATGTTCCCTGGAACAAAACAAGCACAGCTGGAGGTTACGATCCACTTCAGTCCTGCTGTGACCTCTGTTTGCCGACTGTGTGAGGAGGACGTGGAAGCTGGTTATGAAACAGCTGCTGAGTAAGCAGGGGGGCAGCCAAAAGCCGACCAGAAGCCAGGCTACAGGAGTTAGGACTGAACCATGTACAGAGAGACATTTCCTCCATCAGATCCTCTGACCCCATCTAGTGTAGGGAGGGTTAACCGATCTAAACTTGATTTTCCTGGAACTTCACTACAAACACCTAAATCTGCTTTAGCTTACTCCTCTCCCGTAAAATCAAAAATTGTGAGAACTATTTGTCGTGATTAAACGCCTGCCGTGCAGCTGGGTTTTAAGTGAACTATTCCTCAAGCAGAAACTGATCCCATCGGTGGTGGGACCCGTTATCTTTACTGCGGTGAAACCAGCTACAACAAATGATGCTTTCCATTACTCTACTGGCAATGTGTGGAAAACACACAAGCAAGATCTGTGAGGAGAAAAAAAAAAAAAAAAAAAAACAGACAGGGCTGATTTAGCTCAATGAGTCATTTGATGCCAATCCATGAAGCAGCAGCAGATTGTTGTTGGAAAATGTCAACAAGACTCAATTAGTGTTTGCCAGGAAAACAATAGACTGTTATCACAGTAAAAAAAAATAAAATAAAAAATACATGCTCAATTAAATCTATATGTACAAGATATAGTTTTTAATAAGGGTAAGTCTTATAAAATATGTTCAAAAGGTACAAATACTTTCTTTTTTAGAAATTTACTGAATATTTCATATTTTACTACACTGTGAAAAATATCAATCAGTATAATGTGAAAAATCACACCCGGTAAATCCTTTATACATGATGAGAGACAATCCAATTATACAATTAAAAAAAAAAAACTGTCTAAGATGAAAATGAGCTGAATGAAGCCTCATTGGATCAAAAATAAAGGCAAACGAAGATAAATGTGAACTGAAGCAAAGCATGTTCAAACGTCATGCATGAGAAACAACAAATGGCCACATAAACACACAGGCTGAGCTGCAGAGCAAACGGCCACTCTCATCCCACAGTACCTGCTCAGCCAGTTTCCCTAACCTGTTGGGCTGACAGAACAGGGCAGGACAGATAGAGATATAGATGCATGTGTTCATATATATATATATATGTGGGACAGACACAAATAAACTTGTGCACAAAAAAGGGAAAACAGGAAACAGTTACCATGGTTGGGAAAACAAATTTAAATCAGCAACAGTACTGAGAAGGACTAAGTGCATAGTGTAGCTTTCCTAAGAAAGCTTTTATGTTATTTTACCAAAATAAAATTAGATGTTAGAAAACTTAAAATGTCCTGATTAAAACAAATCTTATCCAAATCAATGAATTTGGGTAAAATTTAATTTATCATATTTCACCCTTTCCTAGACTTTTTAAGACTGCATAGGAAACTACTACATGTTTAATTATTATTAGAGTGAATCAAAAGGATTTTTTAATTACTGATAATCAGGTACCATAGCAAAGATTGGATCAATTGCATAAATAATGGACTGAAGACTAACATATTCTTACTGTTATTTTTCTGACTCCAAGAACATAAATCTTATGTTTTACAAGTATTTCATCATTCCCTGTGGCATTTAGCTTTATTTTATCCTTTCCCTGTACGGCGAAGACAACAAACTCTGACAAAAAAAAAAAAAAAAAAAAAAAAAAAAAAAAACTATTACCAACACACACCTAAAAACTCATCAGTATTACAGTTCCAGATACCAACAGGAGGAATATTGCTTTCCATGCATTGTGGGAATGTTGTTCTTCAGCTGCTGCTTACCTGCAAACAGATTGCTATGTTCACTCTGCAGCCGAAGGTGGTGCTGACAGCTCGCGGTGAGAGCCCCAAGTCCTTGAAGATCTTCGAGAAGGTCTGAGTGAGGGTGATCCGAGGCCTTTCCTCCGCCACCACCATGCATGTCCGCACACAGGACAGATTCACATTTCGCAACTGGATGAAGGAAAGGAAAGAAGAGTTACATCAGGGTCAGACATTTACTTTTAAAATTATATAAAAGTTTCCAGAATTGTATGAAAACTGGAATTCCATTAAAAGTACAATCTTTATATTTTTTTTCTTTTGTAGAAACAGGTTTTTTTTCAGTAGTACTTTACAAGTAACCTCTTCCATGAATATTTTATAATGCGTTTATGTAACTAAAAACCTCAGCCAGGGTCATTCACATTATAAACAAGTCATTTATAAACCATATGCAGTGCAGGAGTGAACAGGAGATCATGTCTGAACAGTTTGTGGAGTAAACCGACCCGCAGAGCTTCTGTCTGTGAGCCCAGACCCTTGGTGCACATCTCCATGACTGAATATGAGCAGAAGGTGACGCGAACTTTGTACTGGCTGACAGCGGAAAGCCACAGAGAAGCATTACTCTCCAGCTCGAGAGGAGGAACGAGGATCGACTGGTGGCCGGAGTAAACACTAAAACAGAAACACAACGCTAAGCTTAGTGGAGTCACGTGGGGCAGACCTGTCTGCCAGTCAGCTGGTCAGAGCTGCTGATTTACCTGCACAGGCACCAGAGAGCCAAGCCCAGGCCGCAGTAGGGGTCCAGGCAGATGGCGATTTGCCGGGATGGGTAGAGCTCACACTGCAGCTTGATGGAGCGACACAAGGCACTGGTGGCAGAATGAGACATCTAGGAGAGACACAAGACAAAGGGACGGAAATCAAGAATAGTAAGAAGTGAAAATCATCCTAATATGGCACCTGCAGATAAACCTGAAAGTTCTTATGTGCTCCAGCATACTTTGACTCCTGCCAGGATCCCAGTTGTGGAGACACTGAAGTCCAGGTAAGCCAGCATCTCTGGTGTGGAGGGCTTGTATGTCTGAGGACACTTCTTCCTGGGGAGGTCATCTGCAGAACACAAAGATGCATTTTACTGCCGAGAGGAAAGATTTCTAACAACATGAGAATCCTAACTGAACCATAAAGATACATGTGGGTGTTTTTTTTTTCCAAATCATTTACCAGTGTCCATTACAGTGGGCCAGCTCTTGATGTCCACAGCTGCTGTAGCCTCTTTGGATTTCAGTAGCTTCATTATTGCTTGAGTTGTCAGGATACACACCGACTTACTGACCTGCAACACACAAAAACTGCAGTTAACAACAGAGAAAAAAAAACATGCAACACTACTGACACTGATTGCATTCAGCACTTTAGATAGAAAAACACAATGAAAGCAAAATGCAAAAATGCACCCTCTTTGTGAATCATTTTAAGATAAATAAGTTGAATCAGAGATTTGGGTGAGGAACAGATTGTTTTACCTCAACAATCATCTTGACAGTCGGCAGAGTGGTGGCCAGGTTCTGGGGGTGTGGAGGTCTAACTGTGACGGGGACGCACCCAGCATACAGGCAGCCATAGAAGGTTGCAATCAGGTCGATTCCTGCACACACGCACATACACACGTCAGCATGCTGATGAAATAATGAAACGCTAGGCTAACACTGAGAAATCATCCACAAAGCTTAAATTAACAGAAACGGTAATTAGCAGGACGTTTTACCCGGTGGGTAGACGAGTGCTACATGGTCCCCGGTGTTGAGGCGTCCAATCAGAGCTGCTGCCACGCGCTCTGCACGCTTGTGCAGCTGCAGACAGGAAGCTGTGCTGGCCACTGTGCCCTGAAGGGAAATCACAAACAGCTCAAGTTCACAGCACCTTATTTAGTTCACTCAGAACTTTAATTGACCCTGATTTAAAAAAAAAAAAAAAAGTTGAACTAAAAAGAACTTGAAAGGATTTTTGAAGATTTCTTAAATATTCCAAAGTGAAAAATCGTATTTATAAAACATAAGAGAAACCCTGAAAACAGTACAAGTTTGAAAAGCTTTTGCAGTTTTAATGATAAAGCATTATATGGTCGTGCCCCCATAATTTAGTTTTAACTTGGAAATGCAAACTGGAGCTGTAGTCCTTTAAAACAGTGACATATTCTCCACGATCTGACCACGGTAATCTACCAGGATTTCTACACATTGTAGCTGCATAGATCCAAGACTTCTCCAGACTTCTTAGTCCTTAATATTTCTCTTTAATCATAAAATATTAAAGTTAACAATACATAGTAGATACACAGTGGGATGGAAGGGAGCTAGGAAAGAGCAATGAGAGTAATAAGCGCATTTTGAAAATAAACTTTAAGCGGGTATTAAAAATAAAAATGTTTATTTGCCAGATTTAACATCCCCATCTTAAATGTCACGGTTTCATCAGCTGTAAGTGGAAAATCATCATAGTCAACAGAGAGGCTTGGGAGCAACAGTCTGTGAAATTAATCTATATAATGTGTAACCAAAATTATAATAACTTTGATAATTTTCTGATTTATTGACCATGACACAGAAATCACACCACCAGATTAGGGCCTGCAATGTAAAGCCTTACCTTTGAATTGAGAACGAGGAACAGAGGGTGATCCGGAGTGGCCTGAGCTCTCCACTGCAGCACATCCTGGATGTAGAGGAACTGTTGGTAAAACACAGTTACACATGTTTAATTTAATACATGGGGAATCACTGGGATTAAACATGTTTTTTTGGGGGAGATTCACCGCTATTATAAAATTATAAAACTGAAAGGGATGAATGATGGAAATGACTAATGGCAGAAAAATCAAGAGGTACGCAGCAAAATGCTCAAACTTTGTATCCAAGTACACAGAAGGAAAACAAAAGTTCAGAACAGAAGGAAAAAATAAAAGTCATTGTGTCAGGGATTCTTAGCAATTTGTAAAGTTTGCTTGAGAAGAAGGGAATCAACACTTTGACACTCCACAAAACACTGAATGTGTTGCTCTAACGTTTTTAACAGAAAAACAAGAGATAACAGTACAAAAAGTCTTGATTAAAGTTTTTGCAGGTTTTGAGTTAAAAAAAAAAAATCTCAATTGCATCTCAGATTTCACCTTACCTGTGTGATGAGCGGAATGAATGAAATGAGGATGACTATCTACCTTACGTGCCTGGTCATTGTCCTCGAGCTGCCCCAGGTCTCTCCCACAGGCTTGTGCTATCCTCTTGCCTGCCACCAGGTTGCCCACTATCATAGAGGCAGGACCAACCTCTGCCCAGCACAAGCATCCGACCATAACATGTTAGTGAAGTCAGCATGAGTAGTAACAATACGGGTGCAAAACAAACTGCACTACATGAAAGCATCAAGGTTGACGATGCTGAGCAGAAAAGATGGCCTACCTGGTTGCTTTTGTCTTGGTTTGGGCAGGTTGGTGACACATGTGTGAGGACACATGAGGACGTTGCAGGGATGCAGGGCGCCCTCCAGGAAACGCTGCTTAGTCTCAGATATGTGGATGCCGCCCAAAGGAGCTTTCGGAAGAGTGTTGGCAGGAACGAGAGCGAGGCAGTACACCCCAACCTGGTGGATGCTGTCAATGGCCTAAAAACACACACAAGGGCTGGTTAGATACATAATAAAAGCTAGACAAAAAAAAACATGTTTATGTCTTTTAAATTGAACCAAAAGCTGAACCTGAAAAGAAAACTTTATCTATACTTTGATTACATTAACTGAAAACCAACTGGATTTGCAAAGCATGTTTTGTGGACAGTGAAGCACAAAGCAGAAGTCTGGAGTTGCAGTAGGTTGCAGCTGCATTCCAGCACATGAGCTGTCAAGCAAAATGCAATATTTGTATGCAGACTTAGAAACTAAGAAATTATTTTCTAAATCATGCCAAAGTAAAGTCTTTTAAACAGACAAAGTCCACACCTGGAGGACTCGGCTCATCCACTGGAAGCTGTCCTCCTCTGAGGCGTCTGGCCTCTGCTCGGCCACCACAACGATCCTCTCATCATGCAGGACCGACACTGAAAATACTGCTATCCTGGAGCCAAAAGCACAACATCAAACTGTTGCAGCTGCAGCAATACAGTCAACCGAGTTAGCAAATGATGCAAGACACACAAAAATACAGAAAATACAAGGTGAAGTGAAGGATTTTTTTTTTTAAAGTGTTTCCCCCTTTACCTTCCCCTGTACACAAACTTCATGGGCTCTACAGCCAGCGCCGTGGCAACCACATCATCTGCATTGTGTCTCCGCCCACTGACGACCATGAGGCCGTCTATCTTCCCAACAACAAACACAAGGTTGTCCTTAAAAGAAAAATCAAGTAAAGATGGTTAAATGGACAGTAACTGAGAATGACCTTGTATTAAAGTTTGCATTCATACCACAGGTTGTTTGTCACATTGTTTATGTTATTCTACAAAGTTTAGTCATGTAAAGTCAAACTTTGCATCCAGAGTACACTGAAGGAAAACAAAAGTTCAAAATAGAAGGAAAAATTATGATTTTAGCTGAAGAATATTAAAATGTGGTTATATATTAAATTATGATTGTGTTTCTATTTTAAATGCATATTACAAATATATTGAACAAAAGTACAGGTAAAAAAAAAAGTTTCTTATTTGCATTTTTTTCCCCCTGGATGTGAAATAAGAATTAACTTTCTATGGCCAATATTTCTTTTTGTTTGTCTTCCTATTTTTAAAAATAATTGGAAGACGAAAAGCAAACGAGACATAAACAGGATTTTCTATTTTGTGATATTTGACTCAATTGACTTTAATCGTCATCCAGTCCAAACACAAGAAACATATCTAAGAATAAAAAGGTAAATAAATAATACAATCATTACATTTTCTGTAAGCTACTTATCAAACTGTTGATGGATTAATCATGACCCATATTATATTTCAGAGTTATGCTCACAAACTTCAGACTAAGCTTAGAAAGATGAGAGCATAAAAGGCTTAAAAATTCCTGCCAATTTAATGACGTGGAACTTACTGGCCCCACAAAGCCCAGCAGGGAGGTTCTGATGAAAGGTCTGTCACTGATGGAAACTCCAGATGGTTTTACTGGGATCGTCTGAAACACCACACAGCACTGTTAATGTTTTATAAATGAGATACAAACACAAAAGATGAGAGATCGGCAAAACTATAGAAATCTAAAATATGAAGAATTCTTGGGAAAGAGTTTGTTTTACCTTTCCTTAAACTGCTTTAAATGCAATCAGTTCACTCATATGGATTCATAAAAGCATCTGTCCTACCTCAAAGATGTTCTTGGTCATGCCTGGGAGACCGTAGTACGCTAAACCAGAGCTGCCTGAGCTCACGCAGATCTCTCCAACCTCGTCTGTCTGGCAGAGAAAAGGTGTTCCCTCCACTCGCACCACGCAGACGACAGCTGGGAATGGATGATTGAAACAGAATGCGGAACACAATGTTTTCATGTTTCAGCCTTAAGTGTCACATCTCAATGAGTCTGGCAATTATAGAACAAAGTCTTTAATGTTAGACTAAACGTCTCAAACCTATAAAATAATAATCAGCCAGTTCACCAACAAGATTTATAAAGTAGCTACAGTATTTCAGCTCAGTATTTCAACATGTAGACAAAGCAAAGCACAAACAATCTGTTCCTGTCGCACAATTCTCATCGTGATTTGTCTGTGTCCGGCTTTACCTCCAGGCATGACCTGGCCCACATCCTGAACTGTGAGGACAGAGAGTTTCTCCTCTGTGTCCACTCGGATCACACCGTGACTCAGTCCGCTCATGGACAGCACTGCTTTGCCTGGAGGAGGAACACCCATCTCTGGAGGTCTGTAGGACACACCAACACGCACACACATTACTATAGCTAAATAAAAAAACAGCATCTGACTAACATAAACACAAATGGAGAGACTTGAAGAGCAGCGAGGACATCCAAGGACAACTGCAACCAGTTCTCTTTTCATCCACATTACCCTGTAAAAAAGTATTCCCTTTGAACAATTTCACTCTTTCCTATGTCAAAATATCAAGCTTGAAATTCTTCTATTGTGATTTTATGCAACAGACCAACAGATAGAAATACATTCTTGTAAAGAGAAAGAAAAATTATATATGATTTTTAGACTTTTTTAGCAGTAAAAGTCTTTAAGGTGTGATGTGGATATGTCTCTAGCCTGCTTTGTTTATATTGTTCCAAGTTTAACCTGAAATCAAATATGCTCTATGAAGCCCTCTGAGGTTTGCAAGTGAATATTACTACTTTATGCAGGAGTCGGAGGAAGACATAGCAGGTCATGTTTGCAGTTTGCCAAAAACCCTGTAGTAAAGGTAACCGATATGTGGAAGAGGGCGCGTAAGTCAGTTAAGTCCAAAACAGACATTTTTGGCCAACATGCAAAAAATGCTATTTGAGAAGCCTGAACACATCATCGCCACAGTTTAGCATGGTGGCAGCATCAAGCTGTGGGAATGTCCCAAAAAGGAAAGGGAAGCTGCTAGGAGTTAATGCTACAAAGAATGAGCTAAGGTAGTACATAACCCCCCAAAGATTGCAAAAGGTTACAAAAAGTACTGATTGGGATGGTCAAGATTATGGTAGATGCTCTGTATTTTACTAATTAGGTGACTTCTGAAGGCAGTTGTTTGCACCTAATTTCTTTTCTTTTTTTTTGTTAAAACTTAAAAGCAACATACTTTTTTTTTCTTTCATTTTCCAATTGTGAACTACTTTGAGTTAGGTTGTCACATAAAATTTCAATGAAAAGTAGTGACATTTGTTGTGATGTGGCAAAAAGGGAAAATGTTCATAGGGTGTTCGTTTTATTCTTCTTTTTGTTTTTAAAACACACCTCATAAATTTGACGAGCTTTTGAAAATTTGAGAATCTGTCTCTCTCAAGCAAAAATAATTCCAACAGGATTTTTACTGTTAAAAAAATGCTAGTGTCTTTGATTAAAAGCTTGCTTGTTTAGTCTGTCTCTTACCTTTTGTTTATAGCTGACCACCTTAATTAGAGCTTGATAACACAAATGACAAAGTTTAATTTATAGCATGTGTAGTAGCAGACATTCACCTCCGGATGGCGACAGTCATTGCTTCTGAGGAGCAGGCACATGGGCAGATCACCTCAGGTCGCAGCCCACGTGCCTGAAACACATTGAGGAAGGCGTCGCAGGATGATATCGACCCTGTGGTAACACACACACAGTCAGTCTGATGCACACGCAACCAAACATCCCTAGCAGACAATATAGTGTCTTGTACCTCTGAGACACGTCTATGCAGATGTACTCACAGGGGTTAGCGCCATCTGCCACGATCAGCATCCGTAGTGAGCTCAGACTGATGTCTCTCTGGTCTCTCTGGGCCAGCAGAGACCAGTGCATGTCCCTCGACTTCACCACCGCTACCCGCGCTGCGCAGGGGACGCAAACACAAAGAGAATCTCTGATGCAAGCTCCTCTTTCATCCAACCTGACAGCCAACCGCATGTCATAAAATCTGACAGGGTGTACCGACTCTGGTGCCAACAGGTAACTCAGTAAAGGTCAAACCACACAGAGGGGAATTTTATTCAACTCAGTAGAAGTTTTTTCTTTCATCCTTCATCGTTGGGAGGACAACAGTAAGGCAACACACAGAAACTGTTTATTTGTTTTTCTTTTTACAAGTTTAACTGAATTTAGACACATTTTAAGGGAGACCATTTGCTCACCTTTGTACATGTGAACCTTCTGTATCCAGGACAGAGGGTTGACTTTCATCAAGGAGTAGGGAATGCTGATCACGTGCATCCGATTCATGACGCTCTGCCAGGAGAGCAAAAAGGCATCAGATAAGCTACAACACATGTACCAGATGCATCAAAATGACTGAACATGATGTCACTGGAAACCAGATTTTATCATTCAGAGCAGCAGAGTTGTGTGTTGGTGATTGCGATTTGCCAGAGAAGGAATCCGGATATGTCACAGCAAGTCGACTATAAATAGTGCCTAATACACCCTGCATGTTTGAAACCAATCAGAGCTGCGTCAGTGTGTTAAAGGAGGCAGATTTCTATGAGATGAGATGGTATTCTCCTTTAGGACTATTAGCCTGCATCATTTGCATGCTGATGAAGATCTACCAGGCCAGTCGGGTGAATATATCACATATTTCATCAGCAATTTGAGAACATGCTCCTTTTCTCACTTTGCTACTAACGCTATTAATCCTGAACTTTTTTAGACACTTAAATAATAATGAAGCA
This sequence comes from Poecilia latipinna, assembly GCF_001443285.1. NCBI lineage: Eukaryota > Metazoa > Chordata > Actinopteri > Cyprinodontiformes > Poeciliidae > Poecilia > Poecilia latipinna. The sequence goes on from NW_015112885.1 coordinate 123,780, forward strand.
GGTTATTGAGCCATGCTTTAACTCAAACATAAACATGGAGAGAACTGTTAAAATCACAGCTTCTAAATGTGAAAAAGATCCGATTTGAACAGGTCTCGAAAATGACTGCAAAACCTTATTTAACAGGTAAAAATGAAAAACAGATCAAATCTAAAGTGGTATTTAACAACTTGTCTCAGACAGCTGTATAAAAACCTGGTGGATCCGCTTTTGAACAGTCTAGTAGTTTCATGTTTTTCCTACAGCAGCTCAGAGGTTAGAAGCACTTTGATAACCTTCTCTGCTCCTCTCACTCTTCTCGGCAGACAGTGACTGTCAGCTGAACAACTCCCAAATCAGCAGTCGTTCCTGTGACTGTGTTGATGATAACAAAACTCCTCTGTATTATTATTATTGTCTGATATAGTATTTTATATTCTAGGAAACTGACATTTAGGTTCGTACTATCTCTAATCATGATCATTAAAACTGACAGAAGAAAAATTGAACTATTTCAATCTGTATTCAATGAAACTACACAGGGATTCCACTTTATGGTTTGAATTGCAGAAATAAACTTTTTGATGAGTTTTCAATTTATTGAGCTGCAGCTCCATGCCTGTCTTAATGTCTTTACAAGACATTGTGAAAAACCTACCGTGAGGACACCATGCCATAATCCTGCTTCGCGTTTAAAGTCCAGAACATTCGTGATAGTTTCACCTATAAATCAAAAAGACCAGAAAGAATTAAGTCTAAATTATGAGGATAAACAATATTTGTGACATTTCATCCGACATGCTCAGTCTTCAGTTGCATTCAAAAACAAAAAGAATCTTACTGAAGAAGAAGAGAGCCAAAATTAACTTTTAGAAACAAAATCTGGAGAGTGACTTCAGGCTACCAGTGGAGTTCGGAGTTATTTAGAGCAAAACTGGGACACTGGGAGAAAGGAAGTGCTTCATGTTCTTGTTCTTTTCAAGCAGACCTGATGCAGGTCTGACAGACTGAAACACAACCAGCTGAAAGCAGCATAAATCAAACCGTAATTACACCACAGAGGGTATGTGAGCTGCTGAACGTGAAAGGAGAGGTTTTATGCTACCAAATATATAATGAAATATGTATTCAGTGATGACAATCTGTTATACCTGACCTGCTGTGTCTTTAAGGAAAAGTAGAGCAGTCAGAGCCAATTTATTTTTCACAATATTTACCTTCAACATAATCAGAATTACTTAAGCTGGTTGTAGGTTTACTTGTCTCTCCTCCTAAAATATCCATGTCACAGTAATGAATAAATGATAACAGACCAATAACTCATAGTAAGCAGAGTCCTCCCCACCTTCTGTGTAGCCGCAGGCCTGTGTGAGGGCCTGACAGTGAGCCAGCATGGCTGAATGGGACACGGTTATTCCCATGGTGCTTCCCTCTTTGCTTGTTTTATACTGAATTGAGGAAGCAAAGGAAAAACACAGATAGAAATGTGTTGAAATTTAAAAAGCATGGCTCCTTAACAATTTAACTAGTAAACAAAATTGAATATTATCAAATATTAGCAAAAAAATAAGCAAATAGTATGCTAATTTTGTAATATCAGACATAAAACATCTCTTTTAATAATGCAATTATTGCATTATGTTGTTAAACTGCTCTTACTTCTATATAAGCGATGTCAATGCTGGCTTCCCGTACTGGCGGGTGCCAGTCTTTCGGAGGCTTCACAACATGCTTTCCATCTGTCACGAACCAAAGCAGCCGTGGCCAGCCTGCAGAGACGGAGACACAGAAATCCTTTCCAGCAAAATGAAACTAACACCGCAAAGCAAGTAGAAACAAAAACAAACCAAAGTCGCACCTTTGAAAGTGACAACCTCCCCTGTTTGTGCTTTGGGCAGGCCTTTCTGACAAGCATCAGTGGTCAGTGCCAGCGTGACCCCGCAGCTGCCCAACAGAAAGCCAATCTGCTGACTGCCTGCATCCTGGGATAGCAAAGTGAGAGTTGGTTTCTAACAGGAAAGCTTCGGCTATCCTAACAGTAAAATATTGAGACAGTCAACGCAGCCCAAATTTTAACAAGATAAAGCACATTTTAACAATTTTGATGCATTTTAATGGGACACACAAAATAATAATTGGAAAATGTAACAAAAATGAACAAATGCAAATAATAACAAAAAGTGGTGTGCAGTAATCATGAGCCCCCTTTACAATACTACCATTAACTGTTTGTAATTTGATATTAGTATAAATGCGGCTGTTTATGAAGGTCCCAGATTGTTTTAGTGAACAACATTCATTCAGACAGCTACTTTCACTGAGCTTTGATTTTTCAAAGAAGAATGAGAAAAAGTTTTGCACAGTTGGTAGAGAAAACCGCAGAAGACCTGCAGTTTTTATTGTAAAGCATCATGCTGCTACATCTGGAGCATTGACTCAGGCTGGCTGAGTACAAATGCAACACAATCTTGTCCTTCCGCTATAGAAACATACACCCCTTTGTATTAATCAGAACGCTGAATGTTCCTGAATGTAGGGAATGAAGAAAACTGAGTGACAGCCAACTGCTATTAAAAAAACAAAAAACTAAGCCCCTGATCTAACACACTCATATTAGGTCTGCAAATTATCTTAGCGCAAGAGTCATGCTGGGAAAACTACACAGCTCAGGGGAGGTAAAGAAGTGGGAGAAGAAGAGAGAGAAGGAAAATAGAAGAAAAGAGAGACAGTGCAAAGATAATAATCACAAAGAGAGAAATGACTGAGGGAAACAAAGAGAGGAGGAAGAGTGATCGGTGTTGTCAAAATGAGCCAATGAGGTTTTGGCTCCTGAGAACAGTTGGCCCGTGATCTAATATTTTGACTATAATTATTCTTCTTTTCACCCCACGCACCTTTTATTGATTACAGCCCAGTGTGTGCCAACAGCATGCTCATAAAGGCAATCAAGAACATCAATTACTATTCACCCAGCGTAGCTAATGTGGATGAATTTAGCAAGGTATGTGCTGATGAGTGCGCTGAAGTGGCATCGCATTATGGCGATCTGTAAGCAAACATGTCAGACACTGCGCTGCTGCTGTGGTGAGATAATAACACATAACTGCAAACTACACGCTCCTTAGCCGTATTTAATAACCAAATAAAACAGAAATGATTCCCGTTAAATACTGTAACTGCAGGGCAGTGCACATCTGGGCTTATTCATATCCAGCAGGGGTCAGTGCTGATTTGTAAATACTGACAGAAAGTATGAAAAACACAGACTCAAGAGGTTTTGTTTGTATTTTCTTTCTTTACCTTTCTGGTCAGCGGGACTTCAATAGGCACAGGGACCAGCTCTGCCAGGAGGCAGCCGTAGAAGGCCACCATGAACATCATGGGGTCATTGTTGGGGAAAACGAGCGCAACCTGATGGAGAGGCAAACAAGATGTTGAAAACATGGAAAGGTTAGGGCTTGAGTAGACAACTGATCATCAGTACCACAGTGCCTTTCAAATGTATTCACAGTGTACAAGATTTGTCACATTACAGTGACGAATCTCAATTTATTTACTGGAAATTTGTTATACAGACCAGCACAAATGCAGCGCTTTTTAAATTTGTATTTAAAAAAAAACAAAAAAACATGTATAACTTTTTTTTCCCCCCACGTAACATTCATAAACTACTTTGCCTTGGTCAATCACCTGCTCAGGTTTGTGGCTGTCGTATAAAAGGTGAGAAAGTTAAAGGGGTGTGAATACTTTTGCAAGGCACTGTAAAGCACTGACTGTAGCATCTGTATTGTATCAGTTTATGAAAATGACTTGTTTTCTCTCCCTAAGAAATAGCTAGCATCATAAAGCCATGATAAATATTAGGTTTTAGTTGGCAGTCGATGTGCTTAGTTAAACACAAAGATTGGAAATAGAAGAAACACCAAACCAATGTTTATGTGAGGTTTGGCATCTATTCATGCATAAACCCCAGAAATGCTATCTTTCCAGCAGTACACTCACTTTGGAGTTTGATAGATTCTGAAATGTTTAAACGATTCTCTGGCTGCAAAGATTACCCATGGCATTTTGAGCATTTCATGCTCATCAAATACATTAGTTATTTCAAGTAGACGTGATTGGATAAATAGCTTTGCATCTTTTCAGAAATGAGCACACAGCTGGATCTCATGACTTACTCTGTCTCCAGGCATTAGCAAAGGCTCATTTCTGCTGCTCAGCTTGTTTAGCAAAGTGTAGGCCAGTTTCTGACTGCGGGTCCAAAGTTTGCCTGCACGAATTAATGCACACCATCAAATACACGTAAAGCATAAGTTCATAAAGAAGAGCTGGTACAGTTTTATATTCTTTACTCCACTGCCGGGCTCGTTCTCCACAGGTTTATGCCTACCGTAGGTGAGTGTGTAGACGGGCTTGCCGGCGTTATCGAGTGCTGTCAGACAGGGGTTCTTTGGATGAGTGGTGGCCCACCTTTGCAGGGCTGCTGGCAGAGAAGGAGGCCAGTTGGTGGCCACCCCGAGAGGCTCTCCCTCCAGGGGGCTCATCTGCTGGCCCTCTGGCCTGGGCTGGTTGGGATCGGGCTGCTGGACTAAAAACAGAGGAAAGAGCATCTTTCTGAGAGGGTGGATTAGTGGATATTCTGAGTATCAGAGCAGAACTAGGCCCTGAGCTGTTTTCAAATCTAACAACCATGTTAGGAGAAAGTGACACAGAAACAGATGGGATTAAACGACAGTGTGTGAGGGAAATGAAGGATGAGAAGTTTTCACAACCATGTATTTATTTATTTATTTTTTACCTTTCAGAGGTTTTAACTGCTTGGGGTGAAAGAATAATACCAGTTAAATTCAATCTTACTGGCAAGTCAGAGCTTTTAAGCAGAGCTTGCAGGTGAAGATTCTTGCCAAATAAAACGATTTTGTTTGGAATAAAATGTGTTCAGTCTGCTGCTGTTTTACCTCTGTGTGTTTTTCTGCTCACAGTAAGCGGATCACCACAGCATCTGTGCCAGAACCAGCCAGCCTTTACAAATACCTGCTGATGAGTTGCTGCTCCAGACAGATTTTCATCTAGACAATGTTTATTCAAGGTGGCAGAGGACCACCCAAAGCACCATGCCAGGAATGTAGGAAATAGATGGACTGGGCTGGTCGTCTGTTTTCGCTCATTTCTTGCCTAATAAGTCCTTCGTGCCGAGTGATCTCAACTGCAAATAAGATCAAAAAACTGAAAGTGCTCAATTTTGAGATTCTTAAGGCATGACTACTTCAGAAACCTTTTCCAGTAATCTGGGTACTTTTCCCAGGTCATCCTTAAACCTGTAACCTGTTATCTTATAAAACAGATTTATAAGACAGAAATTTACCCCAGAATCTACAATTGTGAGCAGTCGTACTTTTGTTGCTACCCTGAACCTTCCAAATGTAGTTTTGTGAAGGAAAGAAAGCCAAACTTGCCAAATTGCTTGATTATTCTATGCATTATATGTCAGTAATTCCAGTTTTTTAAATTGATCTACAGTTCATATTTTTAAAGATCATATAGCCAAAAAAAAAAAAAAACACACAAACATTGTAAGTAAGCATATACGACTCACAATAAGCCATCTCCCTTGTTTTATCAAAGAATACACATTTTAACAAAAGGAGCCTTTTTATTACAGCCAGTAAAGCAGAAGGCCACAACACATTTGGTCTGAAATGGCACCGTCTGGAAATATCTAATGATAACCAGAGGAGTAATTCTTTCCTTGACAGGAACATGTTGAATGGATCCATGCTCGCTTATTGGCAACACAGAAAAAGAATGAAGTTTGCACAAAAGATAATCTCTGGAGGAAATGTGAAAGAGCTCTGTGGAAATAAACAGGTGGAACAGATGGATTCCTCCTCAGCCAATAAAAACAATTAAAAAAAAAACAACTGAAATCTTGGATTTAAGGGGAGGAACAATGCAAACTTGAGGGAGGGTGACAAGATGGTTCATGCCACAACTATTCATCTCGAGCGGGGTGCAAACAGCCTGACCACCAAGAGGAGCTCTTTGTGAGCATAAGGTTTCTAAAACCATATGCTTTCTTTGACAGCAGTTTTTACCTTTTGTGTTCTCATTCAAAACTAAATATCTGCTGATGTCCAGAGAGCGTTAAATTAATACCCTCTTCTCTAAAGACGATCCTCCTGTTTTTTGCCACGATAGCTTCAGCTGCAAAATCTACTTTTCTGTGAAGAAGAGTGTGTTTTAAGGCAGCTGCAGTATGACTACAAAATATCAGTTGTTTAGATGACAGTTTTTAAGAGTAATGTGCTTATGCATCGCTGTTTAGATCATAGTAGAAATGCTGGTCAGAACCAGAATTTGTATATTTGAATGCTACCTGGATTTTAGTGCTAAGAGGTTACACTGGGTTTACAACAGAATGCTTTTAAATCAGACCATAGGGTGCTGGTTTGTTAGCTCTCCAAGCTACTGCTCTAAGCCAAAATGTGTCTTCACTTCGCTCTCCTCACTGGAAATAACATAATCTTCACTCCATGTGCTTTGATTTACTCCCACCACATACATGTCCATTGTGGACATTGTTTTATATACCAATGTTCCAATTTGTTAAACACAATATTATCACTCTTTCATGACTTTGGCTGCATTTTTAGATGATCTGTACTAGTTTTTTTTTTTTTTGCATTTTACGTATTTCTGCAAGCAGTAATTATAGGAGAAACAAGCTTCTAAGAGTAATTGGTTCTGAATGGTAGTGGGAATGAATACAACAAACAGTCCAAGGAGATTAAGTGTTCCTAAAAGATATGAAGGATATAATTTCAGGGAAGCATAATGGGGAAAAAAAATCCTTAAGTGAGGTAACTATTTGGACTAGAGATGTAAAACTTGACGAAGAATTATAGGTCAAGAATCAAATTAATAGGCTGGAAAAAATAGTTTCTCAAGATTTGGTTAGTAGCAAAAACAATTACTTTTAGGTCATCTTACCATCTAAAAGCTCCTCGAAGTCGTCAACAAAGAATTCACGTAATGGTGGACGCTTTGGTCTCTTTAATGTATTGAGCAGCTGCTGGATTTTGTTGGAGACACGACTGTTGACAGGAACACCTATAAAATGAGTTTGAAGGGAGTGAGAGGTAAGAAGCGAGGGTAGACGCAAACAAGGCAAAGCAGAAATGTGACGGGAAACGAGCATGAAATACAAAAACAAGGAGGGATGTTGCAGTGGTGGGATGTGTAGATGCGCAGATTGATGAAGCAATGAGAAGAGCATAGATAGGGGGAAAGGTCAGCCTGGTGGTATGGTGCAATTTAGAGGACAATGAGCTGTCACACTGGAGCATGACAACAAAACAAGAGGAACCGACACCTGGAGGTCAAACATTCAGCCAGGAATCTCTAAAAATACGAGTAAACCTCACAGAAAAATAAATGTAAAAACAGCGCGCCACCTCCTGCTGCCTAGCAACACAGATGTCCTCTCTGTGGCATGTAAATTATAAAATGTCTATAAAGGTGTCCTTATTACACACACAGAAACAGATCACAATCAGTAGATCATTAGTTTGAATGTACATAAAAAAATACACGTGTATGCTTTTCACATGGTATACATGACCACACTTTAAAATCAGATGTAAGAGCAGGCAAAGCACAGAGACAACAGACTGAATACAAATGAGGACTGATGTCCTGTTAGATTTTCTTCAAGTACTGCTTGGTCTCAGACTAGATTTATCAGACAATACGTTCACCATTTAATTTCACCCTTAAATTATGAAAATGCTAGACATTCCAGACAGCCAAGGGAGCTGAAAGCCACAGCTGTACGCAGCATGCTGCATCTATCTTATAATAAAAGCCCAGAGTAAGACAGATGCTGCCTCCTTATGTGGGCACAGATGTACTGGGAGTTAATGTGTGGGGGTCAGCAGCCCCTGATTGGCCAATTAGGAAGTCCTGATGCTCACGGGACATAAATCCCACCAATTAATGAGCCCTGATCACTAATATCAAAGCCAACCAGGACCCATCTATTAAAGCACTATAATTAATCTGTATATGACTTTGGTGATTTATGCCTCCAGGACTGGTTTTGGCTTAAAGTAAAGGAAAATGTGACATCTTTCAACAGAAACTTTTTATTGCATAAACTAACAAACCCAATGTATAATAAAGATGCATTTAAGGAATAACAACTGTGTTCTGCTATATTTCAATTGCTGCTAACAAACCCAAATAAACCAACATGTGTTACTTCCATCTGTCAGAAATATTTCAAGGTCCTGACCGTGTCTGCGGGTCTGAGCCACAAGACTGTTCCAACCACTTCTGACACAAAAATGGCTCATAAATACATAGTTTCATTTTCCCCATATTTGTTGGTGCAGATAGGTTTTCTAGTTTTCACAGTATATTCAAACAGAAGACGTCTGATTTGTGTAGGTGCATTTGATGCGTAGACCATTTTCAGCCAGGGATTATAATTATACTAAAACCGCAGTGCCCCCAGGTTGTAATTAAAATGCAGCATTGTTCCAATTTGGAAATGTTTATTATGGTTCCAATTGAAACCAAGGGCATAAATTAATAAAATAATTGAATATTTCACAGCTGTTTTTAGTATTTTCTACTAGAAAGCTGAACACATATAAAAAACAAATCCGTCCTTGAAACATTTGGACTAAAGAGGGAAGGAAAATAAGATCAAAATGGATATGGATTTGTTGGCATACCAAACAACAGGCAAGAGGCACTTTCTTTGTTGTTTCAGGCCAATCCGTTTGTGTAGCATTTATTGCTAAAAAGATCAAGCTTGTGGTGTGCCCAATTTGTCCTGCCAGTCAGAGCTCTGATCTCCGAATGACGTCACACCCAAGTTAAGCCTGTTCTAGTTGCAAGTCGGAAAAGCACAAAGATATGCTATTTGTTGTGGTGCTAAGCATATTCAGCAATATAAGCCGATTGTGCCATAACAATGTACAATATTTCTCTCAGTAGTATGTGACGTATCTGAAGAGTGCTACTCACCACTGGTTTAAACAGTTTAAACCAGTGGTTTAAACAGTTTAAACCAGTGGTTTAAATAGACAAACTGTCAAAAGTGCTAATAAACAGTTTATACCTGCAATTTTCACTACATTATTAAATCCACAAGACCCACATTGGATCCAGAGCCAGAGACCACTCAGAGACTTTCTTAATCAGCATTTTAACTTCTAGAAGCTTTACTTATGACTGACAACAGAAAAATCCAATTTCTGAGCATAAAGATGACGCACTATTAGTCTCATATGTCTAAAACAAATGCTTCCAGTAGAATTAAGAAGGCTCCACATGTTTATATTTGGCATGGTAGGATAAAAAAAAGTTTCCCTCCCAAACAACCATTTGACATGCAGGCAGCACCTGGAGGAGACTTGGTGATCCAAAGAGGATGTTCTTTGCTGCCTTTCTGTGAAGATCAGCTCCAAATATTTTATTTACCTCCCTTGCCATCCTGCTCACTGTGTGTAGTAGAAACATAAATATGTGTCCTCATCCAATAGAAACTGGTCAGATGTCATATTTAAACCAAAGAACCGCTGAAAAGCTACTGATAAGTAAGACGTTCCTAGAAAGTCAACTTAAAAGTTAAAGCATAATTGGAAAAAAAAATGCTTGGTTACCAATAATTGTGCCACATATAATCTTTTTTTTTATTTCATTTTCCCACTGAATACATTTTCAGTTTCAAATTGTTCTACTGCAGTAAAACATTGATTTAAATGTAGACTTGTTACAAACCCCAACTAGCGAGTGCAGAAAGACTGAACTCAATGTGTGGCTAATGAATGAGTTTTAAAATGGAAGCAGTGACTGACAGCCGCCCTCGCTGAAGCATCTGCAGAGCTACAGGCTAACCGGCTGGTGTCACACATTGCGGTGAGCTTTATCACTTTGAGCGAAGAAACCAGAATGCCAATATGTTAAATATTCACAAGGCCAGATGACCAGTTACATCTGTTTACACTGTCTTCTTCTGCAGAAATCAGCTGGGTTAGACGAGGCTAAAAACACAGTCAAGGGAGCACACTGTATTCCACACTTCAGCTTTTCAAATGCTTTTACAAAGCAAAGCGGCAACCTAACAGCAGAGGCAAAGGCAGAACCACAAAAACACACACACACACACACACACACACACGCACGCACGCACAAATACACAAGCAGCTTAGTGCTCAAACACCAGCCTGCCACAGAACTGGAGGAACAATTATAAATACCATCGATTAAAGTCAGGGATCCGTCACCTCCCCACTCACAGCCTGGAGGAGAGACATATCAACGTGTCAGTGAAACAATCCTACCAAGCTTCTGTGCTTGAATGTGTGAGAAATCTACTGGCTGCTTCGCAGAGGTTAGACTGTGATAGCAAACAACAGAAGGAGAAAACATGGCAATGAATACGTCTTATGAATGCACTCATTGAACAGCTACCTTCACTGCAGAGCACCGGGTGGGTGAAGTGATGTTTAGTATTTGTTAGCAGATAGTCTGCATCGGTAGAGTGAGGCTCTGCTGACTCTGTGCTGTGGTTTATAAGTTGTCATGTTATTAAAATGCTGATGAATGACTAACAGAAAGAAGAAAGGAATGACAGGAGGATGATGGGTCCATTTTCACTATTTGACAGGGTTGACATTTTCTGAAGAAAACATTGTTTTACTTTAATTCTCCTTGCTTTTTTTTTAAGATGGATACAGTTTGTTACATATTATTGATATGAATCCTAAAAACACTGCAACAGCATTATGTACATTGCTTGCTAATAAACACAGATGTTTTACACAGACAGACACCATCCTCTGTTTGTAAGAGAGTTATACCTTTAAGTGCTTTGAGAAAGTGTTAATAATCCTTGAGTGTTTTAACACTCAAGGATTATTCAATGAGATCTCATTTGATAGACCATCACAATTAGTCAAGAATTGCAAAGTGTGTGTGTGTGTGTGTGTGTGGGGGGGGGTCATAGTTTTCAAGAATTTAAAACCTAAATCCACTTGGGAATATTTGGCAAAACGTGAAACTTCATTGGAAACGATGTTCTCTGTCCAATCTGACTGCAAAGAAGAATGAGCAAAAATTCAGTCTCTAGATTAGTGACTCTATAAAACAATGACTCAGGGGGGGGGCTGAATGCATGCCACACTTTTCAGTTTTTGAATCACAAAAATATGAATATGATCAGAAAATCAGTATCCTTTACTTCTTTTCACTTCACAATTATACTCTACTGTTTTGGTCTATCACCGAAAACAATACTGAATGCAACATATAGCACTTTAAAAACAGGTTTAAAACTGCAGCATAGTGCTGTACAAAAAATGATAACAAAATAAGTTGATGGAAAAAAAAAGTGACCAAATGTAGAAAACCTAAAAGAGTATGTATGCTGTGGAAAGTACTATTTATTTAAGCAGCACATCAAAAGATGCACATTAACAGTGATTAGTACATACAACACTAACACGAATAATTAGCTACTCTTGCATCACATCATAATTTTCTATTTAAAGCACTGACTCAGTTTCGATTGACAAAGATTTTGCTCAAAGTCCCTTAATTGTCTGTTTAAAAAGAAATTATTTCCTTCTGCTGATAATCATAATTACCTCGCCTTGGTTAGGCGAGGTAATTATGATTACCTCGCCTAACCAAGGCGAGGTAATCATTAGTAACAATATTTGCAGATAAATATTGTTACAATATTAGTAACAATATTATTAGTAACAATATTTGCAGATAAAATTGCTGTGACGTTTCCAGAGGGATTGGAGAGGCTGTTACCATGACACAGTGAGAGGGTCAGCTAGCGGGGTCAGTTGTGCCTGTCAGAAAAGCCGACGGGTGGAGGGCTGGACAGAGGGACAGACAGCAGGGAGGAGATGCTCTGTGTGTGCGAGTGAGACTGAGGAGGAAGAAACTCACCATCTGCGGTCTCCATCATGCTGGCATGGTGGTTGTAGCTGCGGGAAACGCCTCGCACCGAGCCCACCTGGGGCCGCTCCAGGTGAATCGAGGAGCGCTCGGACAACCCCGTCACGTCGGGGGGTGCTGAGTGGTTATCTGCGATGAGTGGGGTGTCTGGGGTTAAAAGGTCAGCCTGTATTTTGGGCTGTCATCATGAAACACTCTGTCCTAACACATTTGTGTTTTGACAGAACCTAGAGGCTGTAATGATGATTCATTTTAAGATGCGACTCCTCAGAAGATCAGGAGAGGATGACAGCTTTATTGAAGGATTTTTTAGCTGAACGTTTAGGCTGATCAGAAAACAAAGAACATGATCATTCAGTGTTCAAATGACTCTCTTTAACATATTAAAGTTTAACATTTGCTCAACAAAGGACCTCCATTTCTGAACAAACTCTTTGTCTTGGTGACTTGTGATGCACCAAGCTGTCAGGCAGAGATTGAAATAGGCCAATTTTTCCTTCATCAAATCTTGAAAAATCTTTTTTATGCATCAATTAAAAGCATCAAAACATAAAACCGCTTCTTTTTTGAGCTGCAAACAGATCAACAGCATGTTTTGTGATGCGTTTACATTGAAATGAAATAAAGATTTGGGACAATTAGTTTAGTTCTAACACAGACTTCACATTTGATTTGATTTGATTTATTTTATTAACATTTCCCAGCCAGGTATAAATAGTGGGAAAAAATACCTAAAATCACATGTCCGTGGACATTATTACAGCCTTATTGCTAATTAAGAAATGTCAATAAGTTTTGCAAGTATCAACATACTTTTACTTCAATATATGAACCCAATGTTATCTATTTAAAATGATTAATACAACTAATTGCTACTGTTTCTAGATAATGTTAATAATTAGTAGAGACTAGGCAATTTAAAAATACCGTTTGTAATCTGGTTCCAAATCCCTGTGTAAGTGCTACATCTTTAAAACTCTTTTGTTTTGTTTTTTCCCCCACATATGCACAGCAGTCCTGAAACATCTTAGAGATGATCCAGAGGGGTGGAATGTGGGAATACACATGGCTACGGGATTGGCCCCAGGCCTCTTGTTGGTATTTTCCACCAGACCGCAGAGAAAAATGTGTGGAAGATGAGGAGGGAAGAGACAACCTCCAAACATAGCAGCAAGTCTTTAGAACTATTTACTGTGGCAAAAGTGCATGCTGATAAGTCACAGCTTATTGCTTTTATCTGCTGACCTATATTTCCACTTAGAAAAATAGTCATGAGCCTAGTATTTTGATTAAAATGAAGCATGTTTCCAAAGTGTGAAATTAAGACTCTTGTTCTGTCTCTTCTACATATTTCTGGCTCAGTGAGGGGTGTCCAGAAGAAAATCTCCAGCTGTTAAAAGTACGTGTGGCCAACCACGGCACAAAAATCACATAACTTGTGGTCTTGTCAGGAAAAATAGTTAAAAAATGTAGTTAAATTAGGTCAAAATAAAATGGATTGATAAAATAAATAAAAAAATGTAGGTTTTGAGGTTGAACTGAGGTATTAAACAGATCTTTTTGTTTTTCCAAGTGTTGTGGTGTAATAAAATAAGAATGAAAATAAATTGATGGTGTGTCTCAATGGTTATGAGTCCAAAACAACTGCATCATCAGCATTTCTCTTGCGAGATGTGCCTTAAAACCCACAAATCCTGCTTCTTGTGCATTTCCATCCAACACAACTTTCAGCTGCTGCCTTCCTGTGATGGTATATCAGCAGTAAGTGTCTCGTGGAAAGGTGAGTGATACACATACTGAGTATTTAAGGGGGGAGAAGGAGCACGCTAACATTGGAAATTTATTTACAGCTTCAAACAGCAGCAACCACTCTGGCTACTTTATGACACAAGCAACCTTGAGCAGGAGAAGACGGCTTTATCGTGATAGAATATGGCCGAGCACAGAGTCACACCGGCAAACACACAGACGAGGTCAGAAGAAACCAGATTGTGAAGAAACACTGACAGCGATAAATATAGTGAATCTCCTTAAACAGCTCTGTTATGGCAACCAGAGCAAGCTGATTTGGATTTGGCTGTGATACGACAGAGAGCTTCTTCACATGACTAACAGTTAGACAGTGGTCACTAATTTGAAAGATGTGATTTAAGCCCGTCACACAATAACTCAACATGAAGATTTTTACCTTTCTCGTGTTTTAAAAAAAAGTGCTGACTAACCCAACAAACTTCAATTAAAAGGACTTCTTAAATGAAGTCTTTTACAATTGTGCATTCATTGCTTTACAAACATATGAATATTCCTTCCTATATTCATGTTACAACCACAAACTTCAGTGTGTTTTATTTGGATTTTTGGAAGCAGGCAAGTCTCACAACTTTCTGACCTACATACTGAAACATGTGTGTGGCGAAAACACTAATTTTATGGTGAATCACAGTGGTAGCAACATCCCAGCAGGGCAACAAACATAAAAATCCACCCAGACTTACAGTAGGAAGAGTTTGTGGCCTAGTTGAAGTCCAGACCAAAATCTAACTGAAATTCTTGAAGATGGATTATCACAATCTCAATCTAACCTGACTGAACTCAAGCTGTTTTGCAATGAAGAATGGGCAGAAATGTTTGGTCTCCGTTGTGTAAACATTGCTTTGTGTTGGCATAAAATCCCAGTAAAACACACTGAAATTTGAATGTGTTATGGTCCAAGCAATACTTTGCAAATCACCGTATGTGTGTGTCGCCGCATCTGCGGAAATAAACACTGAGATATGAGACTGACCCAGCTGGGTGTGTGCCATGAGGTCTGCTAGCGCGGTCGCAGTGGCGTTGGCGTTGAGGGCAGCGTGAGCGGCGCTGTTGGTGACAGATCTGCCTCCTGGGTGGGATGAGGTGGATGAGGCTGAGGAGGAGGTGGACGAGCCCTGGATGACCCGGTTGAACCAGTGCTCGACTGCTGCGTGGCTGTGACCCTGATAGGGCGTGGATGTGGCTAGGCGTCCCTGCCGTCGCAGTGAGCCCTCATCTTCTGACGCTGAGGAGGTGTCTGCGTTGAGGAAGTCAAAACAGAGCCGAGTCAGAAGAGCAGGAAAGAAAAAAGAAGGAGAAGAAAAAAAAACACCATCCATGCAGTCATGAGGGGAAAATGGAGGAAGATGAAATGGGATGCCAACTGGCTTTTTGCAGGAATCTAATGACTTTCAGTTAAAAGTTTATAAAAAAAAAAACAAAAATATTTGACTTATTGGGTCTCTGTGTAGTGCAGAGGGTAGAGGTCACAGTAGGTAAAGGTCACTGATTAAAAAAAAAAAAAAAAACTAATTTAAGAATAATCTTTTTCCTGTTTGAGAACAATGCCAGGTCCTGGTAACAATCTTTGGCGTGAATCACTGAGTAAAGACAGTTCATGTTCGATATCAGGAAGGTGTTTCACATCACATCTTCTTTCCACTGAGCTGCGTGGAACAGATCAGTTCGGTTCATGACGCCATTTTGTTTGTTTTAAAAGCAGCTCATACAACCGACACTTACCGCACCATTCCTGGTCCTCCCTTCAGATGAGCTAACACAAAAAACAAGTGTCTAGGTACGGGCTTTACTTCCTTATTGAAAAAACTGGAAGAACAGTCCAATACTATTTTGCTATAGAATACATTTATGAACAAAATACATGAGGGCATACAAGTTCAGCTTAAAAAAAAAAAACATAAGTTGAGTTAAATCAAAGCCAGTTTCTGTGTTTAGAGGCTACAGTGAACAGTTGGTCTCATCAAAAATAAACAGGAAAAGCTTCAAAGCAACATCAGGATAATTCAGAATGAATACATTCATTTTCATCTTCCAAACACATCTCTGCTTCAAATGTTTTTCACATAGATTGAAAAACAGAAGGGCTTCTTTTGACTGATGTTCTGCAGACATGAGTTCAACAAAAGGACTAAGCAATAGGAAAAAAAAAGATTTTAAAAAGTTTTAAAAGCCATTCCTATTTCTATGTGAAAACGAGGGCAGGTTTTAAAGACAAATACAAAAATCCTTCAAACATCTTAAAATATTAGATGAAATGCTTTGTTATGCTGTGCATAACAAAGCATTAATGAATTACAAAAACTGCCCACAGAGAGCGAGAGACAGGCATTAAGAGAACAGAAGGGTTTAGAAGACGGATTTCGACCCTGTGTGTGATCAGCACATGCCTGATGGATATTTCTTCTCCTAAAACGACTTCAGATGATTATTCTTTCTAATCACCCACAGAATGTATTAACAAGACAAGTCCACCAGCTGAGACACTATTAAGAACCACTGCTGCTCGCTTTAAGCTGATATTTGGTTTTGTCGAGGCTGTCAGAAGAGGGACGGAGGAGGTGGAATTAGAATGAACCAATTTAATGTCTGTACCATCGCACGGCTCATGCGGGTTATCTCACATTTATGATTCTGTTTGTTATCCCTCTGCCCGTCTCTGCTCTCTCTCACTCTCCAGTAACTTTGACACAGTTAGGCGAGCGAGGGAGGGAAGGAGAGGGTCAGGGAATAAATTTAAAGTAGAAAGAGGGAGGCTGAAGGAAGAAGGCGTATATATCACCAGGAGACAACATTATGTACAGAGAGAAAGTGTCTGGGTCAGGTAGACAGGGTTGTAGAAGCAGACATAAGTACATACAATAAAAAAGGAGGTAAAACAGACGATAACCGAGACCTCAGTTATTGCACCAGTGGTATATGTCTTCCCGCAAACAAACAGCAAAACAGTAAAACTCCTATCTGGTGGTAAACAATGCCAGAGGAAGCACCTCTAAGAAAATGGGAGCATCACTGAAAATATGTGCAAAAATTAACATTCAGTTTCCTTATAATGATAATTTCAATCTTTCTTAAGCTGAATGCACCTGGTTAAGAAATATAGATCATCTGCACGACTATTTTTCCCATCCCAACAGGAAATGAAATGATGTAGAAACCGAAATTATCCAAGTTACTCTAAAGAGTCACTGTAGATGGTTATGCTGCTGCACAATGATGCAACAGCAGTATGTAGTCAGAAAGATACTGAGGAGAAAATTGATTAGGGTTGAAATATTTACATTTATTTATCAAACATTTATTTATTGGAAATCTATGCGCACAGAGATTGCTCTTTTTATACTCATTGCGCTAATTGCTAATATAAAATTCTAAAGAAAGTCTAATATGTTTTCTCCAAAACCGGTTTTGATTAACAAAACTTTGATTTGAGCCTGTTTTCTCACATGGTGATGTGATGTCACCTTTGGTCCTGATATAAATTAAAACTAATTTCTTATCATGAAAGGAAGGCTAAAAAAAATACTTCAAATGCTCCTCTAATGCCTCTTTGTGTATCAGTTCTTAAATGGTAACACATAATCAATATTGAAGGGTCAAAGCTTCGGGAAAACCTGAAATTGTGAAACCAGACACAACACTATGATGGATGCATGTTTAATTTAAACTAAACATGTTGCCACAATTTCTGTTTATGATCTGGGCACAGGAGGATAAACTGAATCCAATGAATAGGAACACGGCTGCTATCACAACTAAACTTGGCGGGAGCACTCATACAACCTTGTTTGATGCAAATTTACTCCTGAAATTCTTAGACTCATGGCCATCACAGAGGACAGGAGGATTTCAGAGGTATTGTCCAGCTTGTCAAGAACACCTTAGTCGTAAAGTATGCTCTTGATTTTGTAATCAAACCCACATACCTCAATGGAGAACAATAAAAACTCCAGAGTTGAAGAATCTTTGAAGACATTCACTCTTTCTTTTCACTGTTGAAGATCTTCGTCTGGTTACTTGTTCCTCTGTTATGTCCTCTCTTTTAATTTAAGCCTTCATGCTCCAGCTCTCCCCCTCTCCTTCCACCCATACACCAATAATAAAAGGCACATCAGCGTTTGAGACATTTTTAACAAATCAAACGCAAATTGTTCACTGAAGAATTAGAAGAAATATGAAAGCGCCAAGCGGGGCCTTGAAAGCAGAAAGATGTAAGAAGGAAATAAAATATCGAAAACTCAAATGAATTGGCCCACACAATACAAACAGTTATAAAAGCAGGCAAAAGGTCAACATTGAGAGACGAAGTTAAAAATCTGATAACGCCTCCGTGATGCGGCACATGTGGGAAGGTCGGCCTGGGAACACGACGTCAAGAACTGAGTCCTTTGTAGTCACAAAGAATGAACACATTCATCAAACTACACACTTTCTTTCCAGAGGCAAATGCTTGGCAACATCTTTATTAATCACTAGAGCAAATCAGGGTCACCATCCCACACTCCAGTGCTCATGGGATTGATGAAGCTCCAGCGAGAACACGGATCTCAAACATGAGGAGTTCACTTTAGCGCAGGTAAAGGTGGAGAAGGAGACTCACCAGGTGGGGTGCACGCCTCGACTGAAGACTGAACTAATACAGATCGTCTCTTCGAGGGCATTGGCATTTTCCTCTCTTTGTACTTTGCCAAAGCAGCTTGGACGGCCTCTGTGTGCAGATCTACGGAAAGGTAGTTGTTTTAGGTGATTGAAGAAAAGAAACAGTCAACATTTTGATTTTTCAGAGATTGAGCTTTTTTTTGTTTGTGTGTTTTGTTCTTACCAGATCTGAAGCGCTCATCACGGGCATTGCCAGCCCGGGACTTGTTGTGTTTGGAAACTGGTAGAACAACTTGGGAGGAGGCCTGGATCCTGTTGTCAATTTGCAAAGATGGATCTACGCCTGCAGACAAAACAGAACTGAAATTTACAGAAAGAAACAAATCATCAATTGAATAACGTTACATTAATCAATTTACTGAATGTCCCCTTAATGGAATTGAGTGTGCCAATTATTTTTCAGCCAGATCTATTTTTCGTTATATAAATGTAATCCTTTAATACTTAGTCTGCTTTCTTTGCATTTATCAATTTGAAAATTAGAAAGTATTTGACTCAACCAGTCTCTCTTACAGTTTTAAAAACTAAACCAAAGTTTTCCAAATAAAGTAAAAGCAGATTTCACAGAGGTACCTGAAAGGAGATGATTAGATACCAAGAGTGTCAAGAAGGAGCACACATTAAATATGTACTAATTAGCATCAGAGGTGAAACCTAAAACCACCGTTTCAACACCAATCTCCCAATCACTGGCTTCACTTCTTCTGTGGCTAAAGTGTTCACACACTTTGAACATGCTGCATCATTCCACACTCGATGGAAACAATGACCTTCAGTGTATTTTACTGGGATTTTATTTTAACTTTTCTTTAACACATGAATATCTGAAAAGTGAAGCTTTATCACTGACCTGCTTTCTTATTGTAGAGTTCATTTTTGTAACCCCTATTTCTTTACAGCACAGACTTTCTCTTCCTTTAAATATAAAAACCAAGTCACAATTAGCATTTGGCAGCTTTCTTGTAAACCATTAAGCCTACAGCATATTGAATTTACCTAGCTGGCCTATCATTCATTCATTCATTCATCCATTCATCCATCCATCCATCTAAATGAGGATCAATGATTTCTACATGGTCAGCGACTCTCAGAGAGCAGCATTAGACACACAGCAGAGCTAATTGCATAATTCAATTAAAAGTACACTTCTGATTTTGTCAAATGAGCATTAAACATATGAGATACAACACTGAAAACATAAAACATTTATGGAATGACACTGTGTGTTTGCCATTCGGTGTATGCCTTCACACATTAACATATGCCCCTCCGTCGCTCTGACAGTCCGGTCACACAACAGCCTTTCCGCATCTCCCGAAGGGAAACAGGTCCATAAAGCAAGCCAGGACGGTAGACCCGGTTGCTGGGCAGAACACCCCACCCAGAAACACAACACTCAGCCAATCAGGGGTCTGCTCAGTCACAGCAGATGTCTTCATTGGTTCTCAGCGCACACTGATGAATTTATATCACCTGTCTCAAGACAGCACTTGGTTACTGCTGTGAGTCATAATGATGCATGTCTGTGTATCACCTCCTACATACCAAATATGACTGGTTTATGACAAAAATCGAGTAAGAAGTTGCAGTCACACAAAAAAAGCTACCTTGATGAAATCAATGTGGTTTATGTCGCTAACTGTAAAGTGATAGCTTTAAAGACATGCTTGAGAAGCATAAAGCAAATTTATGCTCTTAAAGGTTTATTCCTCAGTAATCAAATGGAATATTTGGTTTTATTCAAGGTAGTGTCAGCAGTTATTGAAATCCATGATCAGCAGGAGATTATTAAAAACTCCTAAGATCAATGCAAACTATAGTCTCTACCTTTTACAGATAAAAAAAGGCCTTCGGATGTTATTTTGAGTAATGGAAAAGCAACTCAAATATTACTTAGTATTTAATTTTGACTAATATATAATATCAACTTCCTTCTGACTTTTCTGAAAGTTAAGTTATATGCTCTTGGATGTGGTTGTACAATGAAAAGTTACATACTTCAATATACTAGAAACAACCTTACAATTTCTATCTGAAACTTTAAAACAAAAACCATAAAGGCACCTGATTGGTATTTTTTTTTTCCAGTATTGTAAATCTAAAAATCCCAGGAATTCAAGAAATAGTCATCCCTCTGCATGCAAAAGGAAAATATTTTTCTGATCTAGGCATGTTTCCCCACCAACAGGGAAAGGAGCAACAGAAGCTCAACTTCCTGATGAAGTTAAAGCGTGCTCACCGCCTGCTGACGAACTTCTATTGGTCAGCAACAACAGAGTGTCCTGACCAACTGTGGTTTGGTTCCCCAGCTGCATAGCAAAATACAGGAAGGTCCTGCAGTGTGCTGGTGAGGTCAGCAGAACATGTCATCCTAACAAAAGCTCCCTCCCATCGAGTTATTTACATTGGGAAACATCAAAAGAAAATCAGTTTTGCTTTTGTAAAAACTAACTCATTCTGGACCCTATTTGGTGAAACATAAAGAATAATCTAAATTTAATATGCAAGGCTTAAAAAATTCAATTGATTTGCCATCAAGTTAATTTCATGCTAGTAGCCCCATAAAACTCTAATGGTGCATAGTGATAGCGACAGTCCTGTGAAGAAGTGTTGGCCTCCTTACAGATTCCTTCTATTTTTGCTTTAATGCCACACTTAGAAGGTTTAGGTTTTCAAAATATCAGAGAAAAGATAACTTAAGTAAACACAAAATGCTGTCATTGATATTATAGATCTGACAAAATTACAAACTGCCTTTTGTATTTACCAAAGTTACTTTTGTCTGATTAAAATTAGTTTGATGATCTGAAACATTTACGTATGACTACTAAAAAAAATACATAATACATTAATAATAAATGTATTAAGTTATGTCAAACAAATATGACAATGAAGTAACTTTAAATTTAAGCAAGTTAAATAATATTTTAAGTTGAATTAATAAAGCGCTCTTATCGTACATTACTACCTTCATTTTGTTTTATTTTTTCAAAATCATCTCATTTTCATCTATTTTGGACATAAGCTGTTTCTGTTTCGTAGCTGTTTATAAAGGTGTTAGTTTTCAAATATGCAAAAAAAATTCTAAAATTGAATCTAGTCAACAACTCTGGATTTTTAAATGTCATAATTCTTTTCAGAGCAATCTTTCAGTTTATTCAAGATTATCTGTTTTTTGAAAGCATGTTTCCAGATATTTTAAAATCTTTTGTTCTTATTAGAATCTTCTGAATTTGAAAGTTTATAAGTTTCTATATCTGCATGTTTCTGTACCTGAAACATGAAGGCTTTTATAAATAACTTTGCATATTCTATTAAGACACAAATTATATATATGGCACATTTCAGAAGTGTGACACATAAAAGCTATTTACAGAAAAACAAACACATACTGAAATATTAAAGGATAACAACAATATCCTGAATAGTTCTCACTCTGTGTCTGTTAAATCTTAACCAGATTATTTGTACTGAAATAGTTTCTTAAGAAATCCAAAACCCATGTGCAAAGTTTCAGGACACATGCTACTGGCTTAAGTTAAACCACTTGGTCTTGGACTCAAAAAGATTAAACAAAGAATCACACAAAACTAACAAAAAGTGATGGATCGGGAGAATGAAGGAAATGATCCACCCAAGCTAAATAACAGTCCTGCTAATTCCAGTGGAAAGCCTGGAGCTGGAAGCCCACAGTAGACTCTGGTTTCCACTCACGCCTGTCGGAGCAGGCCGAACTGAAAACTGTGGGGAGTAGATGGAAGATGGAGCAGTGGTAACTTTTGGGATTCACTTCGAATGCAGGCAGAATCTGCCTCCAAAACAGGGATAAATACACTCCTCTGATATATAAATACTGTTATTATATTGACTGTGACCCATCAAATTAGGTACAATTTATTCCAAAAAAACATTTGTATTACAAGTGCTGGTTTAAAAATCTTTAAACACATAAAGCACATGTTTTTCTCTCATGTCAGTAATGAGAGAATAACATGCTGTGCCACTAATTTCTTCTATCATGTCGTCTTTTTATGCCTGAAAGCTCCTAAAACACTTGTATGTGTTTTATCCTTATAATTTGCACTTTTGTGCATCTAAGGCAGGAGTCAGCAACTCTTTTGGGTAAAAAAGCAACTTATTAAGCATACTAAAGAACTAAGATTTTGAAAGCTGGGTGAGTTAAGCTAAAACACATTTCTAGTTTCACATTTTAGAAAACAAATCATCCAAATTCTACAAAGGAATTAAAATATTTTGTACAAAAAGACCAGCTGAGTAAGACCTTTCTGTCAATATTTGAAATATTAGTGAGTTGCAGATACATCTACAGTCTTTTGTAGCAATGAACAAGTCTTTGACAGCGGTTTACCTGATTTTTTTGACACCTCCTATTGGAAAAGGTAATGTTTGAATGAACAAATTAATGTCTTACCACAAATCTTGGGCTCAAGCTTGGTGTCTCAGAGATCTGGGGAAGCTATATCAGTCTGATTTATCCATTCGAAACCCAGTTTTAAGATCATTTTGATTTTGGAAGACTCATTTGTGTTCAAGTTTCATTCATGTCACCCTATCTGTAGCTTTCACACAAAGGAAACTTGCTAAATATCTTAAAGAAGCACCCAGACTCAAGTCTTTCAGGAACTAGAAACTATTCGATCACTTGTTGTGATATTGTTCACTGTGCAGCAATGAAGGCCCTGCTCCAAAAATCAACAACTTCAAGCACAAATTAAATATGAAGCTAAATGAATATGGTCAAAGGTTTGATGGTCTATTAAGGCAAAGATTTCTCCACACTGACAAGACGTATCTTTGGAGGAATCAAAGTGAAGTTTTAAAACATACGAAATGACAAGCATAGTGGCAGAAGGAGTATGCTAAGGTCCTGATTTATTGTTGGTTTTAGCAGTACATCACAAAAAGTTGATACGGTAGAATGAGAAAGACTCTGTGTCTAAGTTCTTCAACATTTCAGACCAACGTTGAGATGTTTGAAACTTGGTGTTCCAACAGGACAAGGATCTAAATCTAAAACAGATTTAGAATAAAGCAGACTGTCTTTAAACTAATGGAAAGGTCTTTACCTCAACCATATTGGAAATAAGTAGACTGCGCTTAAAGGCCAAACAATTTACATGAGCTACATC
This sequence comes from Poecilia latipinna, assembly GCF_001443285.1. Classification (NCBI taxonomy): domain Eukaryota; kingdom Metazoa; phylum Chordata; class Actinopteri; order Cyprinodontiformes; family Poeciliidae; genus Poecilia; species Poecilia latipinna. The sequence continues at coordinate 147,359 of NW_015112885.1, forward strand.
AATTCCCTCATGAAGAGTGGTCAAACATCCAGCAGAAAAATGCTGACGGCAACAGAAAGTATGTGGGTTCTCTGCGACCACTTAAAATTACAGAATTATTTTAACTTCCATGCCAATGAAGTGGACATAACCTTTTCACCAACAGTTTAATAGCATTTCAAGCAGTCCCGTAAAATATTCATATGTCACTCACCAAAAACACCAAAATTAAAATGACTACAATCGATGTAGCTTTCTATTTATTTTTGAAAGTTAATTGTTAATCAGAAAAACTGCAATCTCACATATGCTTTCATATCCAAGGCTCTCTGACCTGAAGCACGCAGACAGACTTACAGGAACACATGAGCAAAGCGTAACTGAGTTAAAATCCCCTTTATGAAAACTTTATTAGTACATACTGTTCCATGTTATTTTTAAAACTGTTTGGAAAGCAAAATATGTAAAAGAGGTTTTGTTTTTCCACATTTCATTGGTCCCCACATCCTCCCTGTTATTCACTTATGCAGCCGGAGCTAAGTCAAATCTTCTCTCGACAGAATCGATCCAACAGGCCGGTGACGCTTACCTTGTATCTGTGGGATGTAGGGCGCCAGCAGCTTGCTTCTTTTTTTCTCATAGCCCTTCTGAGTGATGTCTCCTGTACAGACAAAGACAGACAAATAGAGGAACAGACAGAGAGAGAAAAGAGAGAAAGAGACAGGGAGGGGGGACAGAGAGAGATGAGTCATTAGCTCGGCTGAGGTTTGCTGTTCTGTGTGTGTTGGTGTGTATGACGGCCCCAGGATCACACTGCCAGGCTGGTTAGACTGGCACCACATGGTACCAGATCCAGGTTCTGGTTAGGGAATGCTAAATCCCTCAGACATACACACTTTTCGTTCACTCACAGAATATTTAGCAGCTTTACAAGAACAACACTTTTAATATACAAGCTAGAGAAGAGTATTTGAATAATATCAGCTGAGCAAGTGGAGTTTAAAGGATCATTTATGAGTGCCCAAAATAACATCCCAAAGTAGAAATACTGATGGACGCATGACAGTTTTTTTTCCCACTGCATGTGAATAAAAGGCAATAATTTAAATAAGACCAGACGAATCCAAGAGTACGCTTTTAAGAATTTTTTGTAAAATAAATTAAGACAGAAAAAAAAGAAAGAATGAGAGAAATGTGTCAAGAAAGACACAAGTTCTAAAATAACTACAGAGTTGTAAGTCTAGTCTACAGAGTGGCTTAAAAGAGCATGAGAAATGTCAAAAAACACAAAAAGGTCATTATGATGAAGACTGGCCAATCCTAGATAAGTGGAGCACTTCTCGTTTTCCATTAAAGATACTACTTTAAACCTGAATCAGCCTGATGGAATTGTTTTTTGTGTTGTTGTTTAGAAAATTAAGATTCATTTTGAGCTTTTTTTTAAAGCCAAACTATGGGCATGCTTCACTTCCACACCCTGTAACAACTCCGAGGTAGACCAAAACTGGAATACTGAGACACAGAACCTTGTGACAATAACCTCAGCTGTTAGGAGAATCCACCACATGATGCATATCTCTGTGTTGGTTTCAACTTATTAAAAGAAAAATGTTAATCCAGTATTATGAAGTACAGTGTTTATGTTCCTTTCCAAGGGGTTCATGACAGCTGACCAAATATTTCACAAACAATACATCCATCTGAAGACTCGCATAATTATCCAATGCTTCCAGAAAGTATGAAATATTTGTTCATTATTCTTCAGGCAGATTGGATGCATAATGTCCATGAGTGTCCTTGCATTTAGCTCCATCTATCTCCCCATGAACTCTGACAAGCTTCCCTGTCCTCACAAAAAAAAAAAAAAAAAGCATCCCCACAGCTTGATGCTGCCACTACCATTTTCCAAAAAGGAACATTTTGGTCCTATCAGATGACACCACATTCTGCTAAATATTTGCAAAATCTTCTACATGTTTTTTTGCAAACCTTACTAAAGTTGTGGGGATTTTTTTCTTAGCTAAATACAAATGCACTCCACAAACTTTTCCGATTTTCAACATTTGTTGAACCAGGTATCATTTTCCTTTCCCTTTGCAAATATGCATTACTCAGCATTGGTCTACCACAATAAATCTCTAATGGGACAAAATGTGAAACAACTTAAGTAACATTAATTCTTCTGCAAGCCACAGTAAATGATTCCACATCGCTACTTGCAGCTTGTTGGGCTCATTTCTGCTTGTACTCTGCTCTTTAAGCCTCTTCAGAACAACTGTGTGATAATGTGAAGGCAGGTGTTGTTTGCAACGCTGCCCACTGCTCCTGAGTCACCAGTAACAACTGAATGCCTGCACTGTTAAATGTCCAAGAGAGATGGAGGCCAGCAACAATGCAATGCTGTCCACAGGCTAAGCCGTCTGACCTGACACTGACTCGTTCGAGTAATAAATTCTCTGTTTGTGTGCGTGAACATCAGTGAGTGTCTGTGTGCGTGCCAGCGTGCCTGTTTGCACACCGCAGCAGCCATCCAGTTTGACAAACGCACAATAGAGGCCCACTATTCTCTGCGACAGCTCCAAATTCTGGCCTGCGGCCTGCGAGGTCGGGGCGCCCGGAGAACACGCTGATCCATGGAGTTATGTCTCAGTAAAACTAATCTTCTGATCCGAGAACAAGTAACTTTGTCATAAAATATTATGGAATAGTTTTGAATGTTGTGTAAAAGTCACGCCTTACCCTGAGCCCCTTGTTAGACTACATTAAATATTTGATTCCCAAACAATAATTTTTCTCTTAAAAAACATTTAATAAAATAATCAAAGGTTTGTAATACATATTCTGTGCCAGAAGCTGGAGACAACAGTAACAGAAATTCCAAAGTTGCCAAGTTGGCAACTTACAGCTACTTTTTAGAAGAAAAAAAAAAGGGAAAAAAGCCTCAGCAGTGAATCTGGTGACTTTTTGGTGTCATTGGAGAATTATGGAGACTGGTGAGAATGCATGCACTGTTCCTGCTCTTTGTCAACCACCAACAGGAGCTGTCATTACCTGCTCCTCAGGGCAAAGGCACACCCAGTCCTCACCCAGCGGTCCCCCTCAGCTGCAGTCAGAGCAGGAGATGATCCCCTTCTATCAATAAGGTTAAAACCAAAATCAGATTAAAAAAAACTAAGATAGACTCTGTTTGCATGGGTTTGGAAAGGGCTAACATGGAGAAAATCTCTGCTTCCCTAAATATCAGGGCCAGACTGCAACAAACAACTTGGTAAGCAGAGAAGATCATCAGGACTGATCTTCCCTCCATCCTGAAAAAGTTGATTTTGATATCCATCTTAATGAGGACAGAACCTACATCTTGAAGTAAAGAGTTGCAAGATTTCCTCTGGAAGGGTGCACATCCCTGTAAAACAGTGTTTGCACATAAATGATGTGTATCTGTGCATTACTTACTGACTGAATCTATTTCCTCTCTCAGACCTTTAAGTACCTCCATAGGAGCAAAACGGGAGGATTCAAAGGTCAATTTGTGCCCTGCTGACTGGGGAACAACAGAGGGGGGCGGGAGGTGGGAATGGGAATGGTGGGGAGGACACAGATGGAAAGATAGATAGAGGACGGCTTTGCAACTATGGTAAATTGCACAATGGGGTATGGAGTTTCTGCTGCTTCTGGGAAATTTACAACATTTGACCACCTTCTGAGCCATGTACAGAAAAGTCCTCAAATTACGCACTTTAGAAGATTGGAAGCACAGTAAAACAAAACAGAGAAGGAATGTGTCAGATGGGAGATAAACAAAGGCTTGACACAGAGCTAAGGGACTTTCTCATATCATCAAAGAGAATAAGCAGGACGGGCTCAGCTGAAGGACTGCATCTTCTCTCAGTCAGGATCCACCTTAATCATAAGCCTGCTCCTTTGTTCCCTTTATCCTTCCACTCAAACCTCTTCCAGCATCATCCCAGCCACTAAGTCCTCGCTGACGACACACAGAAGCCTTCCTGTCATCTCCTGACCTCCAGACACTTTCTCTCTTTTCAGTCACCTTCAGTCTGCTAAGCAGAGAAAACAAAAACAAAAAGAGAAATCTCCTGTCAAACGTCCACTTCCACACCATCCGTCTGACGTGACAGCATCTTATTTACTGGAGGCTGTGGAAAAAAAATAAAAAAACTCATTCAATCATTTTATGTGGTTACCTTTAACTTTGTCACCCAGGCCGGAATTTAAATTTGATAGCGGTGTGTGAAACTGTTTGCACTTGTGACCCATTAAAAACAATCAGAACCCTCACGCAGCGGAGGTCAAAAAAGTGTTTGTGAATATCTGTGTGCACATCTGAGTGGCAGCAACAGATCAAGTCTGTGATACATCATGAAAAATAATCCAGTAACCTCAACGTTCTTATCCTGACTGCAATCCAAGTGTTAAAAAGAATGTTGCATTGATTTTTTTATAGCTACTATTCTCATGTGTTTAATTAATAGTCTGCTCTACATAAAAAAACAAAACAAAACAATGAAAGTCAAAAATATCTTCCCGATCAGTGAACATACCATACTAAACAATAGCAGGCTGCTCTGATAACACTTCGAAGTAGATGCTGCTATTGAGTAAAGAAGAGTTAAACTTTCAATGAAGTCTGAGGATGTAAAAAGATGTATTTTCCTTGGCACTGTGAGAAATGTGAGGTTCACTGTAGCTGCAAGAGAGCGAGAGAGAGCAAGACTTTAGAGCAGATAAGAGGAAGGCTCCCTGGAGAACAAAGTGTTGTTCTATTTGATCCTTTTGAGCCTTTAAGTGCCGTCTGTCATGAAATATGACGGATTTGGAAATGTTGGCAGCATCTACTTAGGTTTCAAGAATTATAGGTGCACTAACCACATTCATTATTAATGTCATGCTTCCCGGTTTGCATTCAAACAATATTTCCCCAGTTTTCTGCTTTATTTCGAAAGACTAGGACTGCGTTTTAAGTGTGTTTATTTTTTGTGTGTGTTTACATTTGTTTTATCAATTGCCACTCGTAGATTTATTCTTCTCTACATGTGAGAAAGATTACTTAATTTTCACGTTACTGTGGTAGTTATTGTGTTTTATGCTTACCATTTTTGATGCGTGATTATTTGAATTCATTTGGATTTTTTGTTGGGATTCTTAATATCCTGAGCTCTACGTTTAGGTTCTCTTTGTCCATCTCTTGCAAACTGAAGCATAAAAGGAACAATTAGTACAACTGAACTAAAATCAATGTGGCCGGTTTGTGGTAACACCAATTCCTCCTCCAGAATATATAAATCATTCTACAAACATATGGTGCTGCAATTATTGCATTATAAATTTGTTCCTCCTCTGCCACTGAAATCCTTGAACCCCTGAAATAAAAACCTTCATGTCTGCACCAGACTCCAACCCCCTCTTCTTGAATGACCAGCAGCCAGAAAGATGGCCCCACCCTTTCCACAATGTCAGATCCCGTGCCAGTCTGACCCACAAACGTGCCAACTCCGCTGCTGAGCCAGCGATCAAACTGTCTGCCCTTCAGACACAGAAAACCACAACTAAATATTTAGGCAGGGGGAGAAACTACTCTCTGGGCTTGTGCATTAATTGCGGCAGAAAAAGCAGATGTGACCAGCTGTCTGTCAGCATAAGCTTTCCTGCACATTTGGCCTAGGTTTTATATGTCACTGTCATTTGAATCTTTCAATTTTTTTCTGTACGTATTTGCAGGAATGGAATATCGTGATCATCTGATTTTAGGATGCAAAGTATTTCTCTGATCCGACTTTAACTGGACATACGTGTGCATTCACATCTGATGAGGAAAGAAAAAGGCAAAAATACAGATAAGAGGAAAAAAAGCACAACACCACAGGGCATCTTTACAGTCTATCTTGGACTTAAAATGCTTGGTTAATAATAATAGCATTAAAACACACACACACACACACACACACACGCACACACACACACACACACACACACACACACACACATAAGACCTGTAGCAAACTATAAAGACAGGCAGAGTAACTCACAGAAGCCAGTGGAGGCTGCATAGCGGTGATGTCTTCAGCAAACACAGCAGTGATGGAAGGAGGTTCAGAATAAGAGGCCGTGGGGTCAGCCGAGGCTAACCAGCTAAAACAGTCTAACACGTCCTGCTGTCATAAATCAGGCCACTCTGCCATTCTTTGTTTCCTTTCAAAGTCAGAGCAGGAGAATGATCGAACCCCATCTCCCTCATCCTGCCGTCCTATCATTCCCCTCCCTCTCTCTCTAACCCTCCACTCGCAGCACCCCTCTCTGCTATCACCCCCCCCCACCTAAACACCCCCCCACCTCTCTCTCTCTTTCACCGTTTCCATCCGTCCCTTGTTCACTCTCCTCCCAGCGAAGGTTTCCACAAAGCCGAGCTTGGCTGCAGGATTAGGGTGTCAAAGCAGACCCCTGCCCCCCACCTTTCCCACATACCGATCCCACACAGCACTTCCACTGTACAACAACTGTGAAGAGCCTTCATTAGCTTGTTGTGACACGTTCACACAAGTCAGGTTGCACCGCACGAAGACAGCTTGTTTCAAAGCAGAGCAACAAAAATCAAACATGAAGATTACGAAACAAAGAATCAGAAATATCAAGTGAGGGATGAGTTTGGAAACTTTGAGATTGACATTGTAATTCTTCAACAATTTCTACCTAAAAACTGCTTTGTGGGTAAAAAAAAAAAAAAAAACATTCAACCAGAGGAAGCCACTGAGGGGTGAGATTAGTCTATCTTTGATGTTGAGGAAAATCCTCCCCTGTATTTAGACTGGCTGGAGATAGAGTACTCCAGGAGTCCCACGGGTTTCCTCAGCCTCCTCCGAAGAGGAGGGGATAGATGTCTGCATGTCTGAGCGGCTCTGCATCTGTATTTCATTTTAGACATTAGCCACCTATTTGCCCTGTGGCATACACGTTCAGTGAATGCCTGCATATGATTAGGCTAATTAATGTTTAGCTAATGAATGTAGCCAAACACTTCCAGAGAAAAGAACATCCTGTCTGCTTCTTTAGGCATTTCACTGCCAGGCTAATCGCCTTCTCCGAGGAGGTTTATGGGGAAAATCCTGTACAAAGCCATTGAATTCAATATGTGAGGTAAATTAATAACCACTGTTGATTTTATAGAACAAAATACATTTCCTTGTGAATTTTTAGGCTGGTGGTTAAATAGGATGGTAAAATGATTCATACCCTTGGCAGATTTTGATATTTTCATTAGTGCTTAGTCAAAAGGAAATTACCAACAACTAAAGGCTAAAAGTAAGAAAAAAGTACAAGAGGTATCATTGTTGTAAAACAAATAATGTTTTCGTTAACAATTTAATAAAAAAAAAATTACAAGTTAAATTGCTTTTTAAAATTGTCAATTATCAAACACCTTTCTAACGCCTACCTTCTTCATGTTTTAACGTTTATTTTTAGTGATGAGCTTCTAGTTTTTGAGGTTGGAAGAGCTCTTTGCCATCACCCTAATCTTTAGCTACCTCCACAGATGCTATATCAAAATCAAATCTGAACTTTGGCTGGGCAATTTCAAAATACTCACAGATAGAAGAAACATGTTGGTAAAAATAAATTGAAATAATACATTAAACATAAATCTTCTACAGTTTCTAGACTAATTGACAACTGCTCAAACCAATTAAACACATTAGAGCAGTGGAAATCATACAAAATACTTTTTAACTTTTTGTGTTTCATTGATAAGATGCACAATTGTGAACATTAAAACAGCTACATTACTTTATGAAAACTTAGAAATGTTATACAGATGAATATTGATCACTTTTGTGCCAACGAACACATTTTTAATCACCTTATCTTCCTCAACAATGTTGCACTCAGGACATGCATGATCTGTAGAATGTAACTACAATCTTTATTAACTGTTAATATATTACTGCATGAGTGACTTTAAATGTCATAACAAAGTGCAGCATTCAAGTGGTCATATGCAGTTGCAATATTGCACTTTAACAATATGATGATGACTGTGAATCCATATTTTCTGCAGCCCCGCATGGAAGCAGTGACATATTCAAACAGGATCATTTTGTTTATTTCCCTAATGTCATGTTGAGTTCTTCTTACGGGTTAGGAGAGGATTTTAAAAATATCAACTACTGTCAAAACAGAGGAAGAACAACAGAAAAAAGGAAAACTCCCATGTCAATTTCTTAATTCAAAAAGGAAATGAAGTGTTGCATTCCGATGACTGTGTTAAATGCTGCCCGTCCTAATGGCATGTTAGAGGTAATACACAGGACACATTGTTGAGTCCAAACTGCTGCCTGTAAATTGCTCAAGTACAGCCTTTGGAGGGTGATGGAGCTTTGCAGAGTTAGACATGTCATTGGAGCTGTCAGGAAGGCGCCTACAATCTTTGCTGTTTTGCTGACTTTGCCCACAGCCCCTCAGGTATGCTCAGGAGCAAAATCAGGAACCCCAAAAAAGAACCATGGCTGTTTTTTTTTTTTATCCGCAGAATTGGCCTCACCACTTAGAAATAGTGATTTCAGTCATTTCCAGAAACATTCTGGCACCTATAGACTGGTTAGTCACAGTCATATGTCCTCATCTAGAGGTTTGTAGCACAAATGTAAAATACTGAAGTGTTTAACAGGATATGATCATTCTTGCAGAGCAGATTAAATGGTCAAAATTCTTGCTTAAATCTATTTGTTATTTTCCCAAAATGACAATTACATTGATCAATTTCTTCTCCCTAAATTTCTTTTCAAACAGACCAAGGAGCTGCCAAAAGATGCCAGAGACAAGACTGGGAATGACTACAAGACCATCCAGAAGTTGATAGCAATTAGTGCATATATTCATCATCAAAATGATTACCGTTAGACGTCAGCCTGGAGCTCCAGGCAGGATCTTGACTCACATTGTTAAAATTATTATAGCAAAGATAGGGATCGACCTTCGGCCTTCCGTTAATGATCCTATGGCAGTTTTGGAGCTGACCAAATCTCTCATGAGAAGCGTGATGACCAGCAACAACAAACATCTTGGCACTGTGCTCAGCGGCAGAGTATAATCTACAAAGTTCTTAAACACATTTTTAGCGGATTATTGATTTTGCAGGGGTTTGTTTGATTCAATCGGTAGATTAAAATAAAGCTTCTGTTCACAATCATTCACAATTAGAGGCTGTTCATTGGTAAGAGAACAGTACAGACTGCTGAAAATGTATCGCAATAAAGAAAACAATAAACAAAACATATTTTGTAGCCCTAAACACTTTGCAGTCTTGTGATAAGGCAAAGAAAAAAACAGAAAGAAATTGGCCCTTGAAGTCCTTTGAAACTAAAAAATGTGCAAACAGCAATGTTCCATTCACTTCAGGAGTTTACAGCAAACTTGATTCAAGGCCAAATCCATTTAGCTCACATACCGAATGTAGCATTCTGCTCCAACTTGGATAAACTTAAGGCTATAAGAAATATGTCTGTTAAAGCATAAGTTGAACAGAAGTACCTGTAGACGCACTGATAGATAATTAAAATAAGAAAAAAACAAACATTGAAAAGACTTGGAGTAAATCAGCCTCAGGAGGAAGACGGGTAAGTGTTGCAGAAAAGAGGGTTGATTGAAGATGACGATGAAACCGAAACTGGGAGCCAGCTGGAGAAACATCAGGAGGTGGAGCTGACTGGAGAATTTCAGACACAAAAGGAAGACATGATGACAAAAAGAGGAAAGAGAGAAAAATGAGAAATAGAGGAGGACATGATTAAAAGATAATGACTTCCTCTTCCTTTCTAAAGACGCACGTGCTGCTAATACACACACACACACACTATCTGATAACTCTGATCCTAAGGCGCCATGGCGTCCCTCGGCCTCCATCCATCAACAGCTCCAATCACAGCGTCGCATCGCTTTTAATTAAGTAGTGCCAACCAATTAGGAGAGTGAACTAACCCTCCATTACCACTTTGTTAATACACAACCCCCTCATCACAAACACACACACACACAGAGACCAAAATCCCCCCTTCGTCCCTCAGGCTCAGTATGGCTGGTGAGCAGACAGACAGCGTGAATAATAAGACATTAGATGCAGCGCTGCTTTACACTGGGGAGCCTGCAGCTGTGCACTGTTTCAGGGAGCAGGCAAGAGGGGCAGCCATAATTAACAAGTCACAAATCAACACTACTATTGTATACATACACAACAGAGAAACACACTTACATCAGTTCTGGGAGAAATAAAGAAGCAAGACCACATAGACATAAGTGCAAGGACACATTAACCTGATAATGTGCCATAAACAAATTAAAAGTATCCTCAGTTCAATTTATCCCAACTGAACGTTCTCATATTTTCTCTTTACCACCTCAAAACTCAATGGACTTTACTAAAATATTGTCAAAACGGAAAGGAAAAAAATTGTTAGGAATGCTGGTCAGAGTTGACAATAACACGAATGAATGTAATCCTAGACGAAAACACGTTGAGCTCTGTGGCAGTGCCGAATGCGAGAGGGTTTGTTAGTACGTGTAAGAGAGTTTGTAAGTTTTGGCCCATGGGGCCTCTCATAGTCCACCTCCAGTCCCAGAGAGTCTGCAACTTCTTCAACACACCTGAATCAAAAGGCTGGATTCCTAATCAGCAGGCCTGGTAATGATGCATTCATTTGATTCAGCTGTGTTGGAGCAGGGAAGCATTTAAAAACTGTTGGGTTCGCTGTGTTAGCGGCGGCAGCAGACTTGAGACCAGGAGGTTTAACTTTCCAGCAGGACAATGTCCCTAAACACGCACCAAAAGCTACAACGGAAAGATTTGCATCAACTTTTCTTCATGTATTAAAATTGCCCAAAGTCCAGACATAATTTAAATAAAGACTCTGAGGCAAAACCTAAAAAGCGAGGTTCACAGATGCCGTCCGTCCAGTGTGACATCACTTGAACTATTTTTGCACAAAAGAATGTGGAAAAAAATCCAGTCCTTTCATTGTGCAAAACTGACATAACGCAAAAGAATTGCAGCAAACAGGTGGCTGGACAAGAAAATTGTTGGTACAAATGCCATCTTATAGTTTTCAGGTTTTTGTTTTTTAATAAATATTGAAAATCTTGTTCAATTTTTTTTTCTATTCACTTTACATTTATGTGCTTTTTTTGTTGTGCTTATAAAATATTTTATAATAGATGGTTGTAATGTGCCAAAAGGTTCAAGGTTAAACACAAAGTAAAGAAAAAAGGTAAAAAAGTAAACGGTTTGGTGTCGGGTTTGTAGTAGAGAAGGTTAGAATAATAGGACATATTGTCCGCGAGTGTCCTCAAGTATGTAAATGAAGCAAACCGTTGGTTCATATATGCGAGAGTCGAACTGGTCTGGCTCCGATCCAACCCCATTCATGTCGGCTTCATTTACACATGCTACTCCCAGAATGCGCTGAGCTGTGCTGCTATTCTGGCCCTCAGCCAGGACTTCACGATGTGCAAACACGTGTCTCACCTACAGGAACAGCAGCAGCAGAGATGGCGCAAAGCAACATTACACAGCACAACGGAGGGCTTTCAGAAACCTCCAGAGCAAAGCAGACCTTAATTCCATACGTATGAAAATACTATTAAATAATTACATTTTTATCACATCTGCACCGCTAGGTTATTTTTGAAGTCTAATAGAAATTAAAAACACAAAGTGAAAGAATATAATCAAAAAAAAAAGAAAGAAAAAAAAAAAGCAATACTGTCTCATTGTTTGAGTGTTTTCATTCTGCCTGTGGGCTTAGTGTGTATTCATGTGTGTGATTTGTGGAGCGCGACATCTGTGTGACAAGCGTGACCAGTGCAGGAGCCTCAGCGTTAACACACCGCCCTGAAATAAGAGTATTATGCTCAAAGCTGGAAAGCAGCATTCAGTCCTCAGCTGCACTAGAGTAAAATAACTTACTCCACTCGCTTAGAGCGGCAGAATGTTTCAGTCATCCACTAACATGCTTATAAATCAGCTCTGAGAGTGGAGACAGCCACCAGGATCAGGCCTGAGCTGCAAAAATAAATTGTCCAGGCCAGTGCACTTCTACTAATGTTTGTGCTCTGGAAGCTGAGATTGTAAAGCAAAAATGTGAACAACAATGTGGAAGCTTCAGGAAACTTTGACTTAGCTCCTCCCAGAGGATGACTAAATATCCATCACAATTGGTTTGGAACTCAAGTTTGCAGATTAGGACACTTACACAATGTATTTCTATGAAATCAGTAAGTAAGAATTACGTTTCACTTAACAGGAACACAATCTGAAAAATAATTATTCAAGAAAGGAAAAAGTCCAATCACCTGATTTCAGTCTGCTTTCCTAATAGAGAAGCTTTTGAGTAGCTCCATCTCCCACCTTCTTGGCAGAGGCACCTTGCAGCAGCTCCAGCATGGACCTCACTGATCAGTAGCCCAGCATCCCTGCACTCAGAGATAGGAGTCGGATGGTGACCCATCGGAAGCCTCCAGATCAGTGTCTTCTGCTCGCTCCTCAGCGCGGTCTCAGAGGACCTGAAGCGATTTATTGTCTTCTTTTTCACCCGGTTATTACCATATGAATGGTCATGTTTCACCGGCTTGACACAAGCTCAGCCATTTAGCTCCTTGCAGATGTACACACACAAGCATTTTTTTTTTCTTTATTGGGGGACAGCAAGGTGGGGGGGGGGGTAGTGTGCACAAACAAAATGCTGAACATCAACACACGGATACCATGGCATTTCAGTTAACGAATGCAACCACAGATCCACGTAGTTGTAGGGTTGCAGTAGGAAACGGTGTGTATGGGTTTGTCCATATATTCGTCTTTGCCCAGAACTAATGAGCTCTGTTCTAAGAGTTTCAAGGAACAAAGCAAAGCCTTTTTTGTTCCTCATCTGTGATTTGTCGCGACTGGGTCTTGGTGGAAAGCCCAGCATCAGTATGAGATGAAAAGAAAAACACATATGCGACTGTGCTTGTAATACCTTAAGTACGAGTCTAATTTTTTCACTGCCAATATGAGATATGGTTGCCTAGGGTTGTTAGGATCAACTCTAGAAAGTGAAGACAGCCAAACTATGCAGTATTATCTGGACAAACACCACACTGTTTTACTGAAATTGTTTATTTTACTAAAATAACCAAGTGACCTACTCAAGGTCTAAGTAGACCAATTTTCTCTCCATCATCTCTGAATGGTGATCAGCACATCAAGTGCAGAAAAATGTGATTAATTCAATGCACAAAGACAAAAAAATGAAGTGATTTTTGGTCATCAACAAAAGACACATACTTAGATACATGTCTTTAGTTTAATAGAAATCTGAAATGGTTAAAGGAAAAAAAAAACAGTGAATGGGAAGAAGATCCATATTGTGTCATTTTTTTGTTGGAATCAAAACTGTTTATCAAGGAGCCTGCACAACATGTTCTTCTCTTTATTTCTTATAATTAATAGTAAAAATGGTTGGAATTAATCAAAAATTGGACTTGGCAGGTAAAAAGCTTGATCGGTGCATCACTGATTCCAGTTAAAGGTGAAGGGAGTGAGGTACCTTTACTGCCTAAATAAGTTTGTGTTTCCATTCTCCCCCAAATGTTTAACAAAGCACAAAAATGTCTGTTTTTCTTGATTATTTTCTTTCCTATTCTTAAAGCAATTATGTTAAATTGCTGTTTTTTTACACTTATTATTTCCTGTTTTTTTTTTTTCTTAAATTTTAGTTTTTTACCAGAGGTAAGATGTATTTCATTTTGTGAATGCACATATGCACCAAACCTTGGCTGGGAATCCAACCCCACCACCTCAGTGTGGGTGTGTGGGGCACCTTTCAGCCTGCACCTGATGCACTCAGTCTACACACTGAGTTTAGATCCAAATTCATCATTTCTAACATTATTCTTTTTATTGGAATTACCAAATAGCTACAAGGTTTTTTCCTCTTACGTTTTTAATCTAACAATATCACTAAAGTTAGATCAATAATGTGAAGTTGAGGATATAAGGCAGATATTTTTCAAAATAGTAATGTGCAATAGTATTAAAAGATCAGTCCCCTGCTACTTTTTTGTTCAATAAATGTCTCACGTTACTCAATTTCAGCAAAACCACAAGTATGTTTTTGTGCGTTTTCCCCAAGATTTATTCTCTCAAGTGAAAATGTACAAAAACAGCTCGTCAGGCTGATCTCTACAGGCTGCTGGACAGGATGACCACAAGCTTCACCTCATTTCACACACCATCTGTTCCTCACTTTACATCTCTCCTAAAGCTGTAATTCCAACACCTATAAAAATATAAGTGGTGTTGCAAACAATTATCTAAATGAGGATTTATTACCTTTAAGGTCACATGTCAGACTTTTTCTAGTTAGTATTTTTTTTTTTTTTTTTTTTTTTGCTTCCACGCTGGCAATCAGATTCAAACCTTGATTCATTTTAGTACAAGTACATACAGTCCAACTTTTATTATTAACACCATCATCTGAGCACAGATGATGCCTTAAATAAGGAGCTCTGGTAAAATAAGGCAAAATTAAGCTTTCTGGTCTAAATGCGATGCACGGTAGAAAAATCCACAACCTAAAAATACCAAACCTACCATGAAACATGGTGGTGGCAGAATCAGGCTATAGGGATGAATTCCTTCTGCACATACAGCAAAGACATTTTAAGTTGCCTGGAAGGTGGATGAAGCTGAAGATAGAGAAATGCTGGAAGACAGAGGCTGAACGTTCACATTTCAGCAACACAACAACCATAAAGATACAAAACCAGCTAAAATGGGATGGAATGCCACCTCTCTGCCAAAGTCCGCTGGTAACGGGCACCAGCCTCCCTGCGTGAATAAGCCCTTACTATTATGAACTACTTTGTGCTTCATTTCTCACGTGAAATATGCTGAAGCTTGTGGCTGTAGCAAAGCACTTTTCCACTTATCTGGATCTAAATGAAATTATCCGGAAGATGAACGTTTAATAGTTGTATTGTTTATTGCTTTCTCCTTCTTTTCCCTCTGTCTTCTGTTGTTTTACCTTCCCTAAATAATTTCTTAGATCAGTCTCTGTTGCTGGAGTAACGACTACCAAAACAAGACCCCGGCCTGCGGCGGCACGAGAAGCAAACCTTCAGCTCTCCACAAAAATTTTGTTGTTAAATATGCTCCTTCGATGTAGTCTCGCATGACTCCTTCACAAATATTGCATTGAAGCCTTCTATTTCTCGTCTATAATATTGCATGGTGGCTCTTTCTACTTCCTCAGCAACAGAACCAGCTGAACTCTGCTCTTCTTGCAGCTTTGCAGCTCTAAATCAATTAGAAAGGGGCAGAGATGGTGCTCTCAAGGCCAGGCTTAACCCTTTAAAATTTTAACAACACGGTGCATCACTGTTTCAGTCGATGTTTACGAGGCTGAGCTGGCAGGAGAACATCTGGTGGCCCTCGGAGGAGAGCAAGATATACTGTAGAGTATATTTACAGTAAGTAAAAGTTTGGTTTTATATCAGCCAGGTGTTTGCAAACTGGATTTCCACTTTGAGTCAATTAAATAAGTTGGAAAGTGCGAGTGAAATATCTCACACACACGCGCACAGTAGCACAGCACCGACACGCAGACATTCAAACTCAACCAAATGAGGAGAGAAACTCAGTCGCCTACCTACGCACACCGAGAGCTGAACATTAATGAGAGCAGAGGCTGCGAGAAGACAGCCCAGCTGGAGCACATGTGCACCGCTCCTGTTCTAATGAGTCCATTAGTCAGAGGCAAAACGGCCACAACTGCTACCTCACACAGCCGAGCTGCTGTAGTCACGTGGAACACGGATGGACATTTAAACATATTTAAACATACTCGGACACAGTCCCACAGTAACATGGAACATGCGATGAAGTGATATGTAACCCAGCTGGGAAACAGAGAGGGCAGCGTTCCTGTCAAACAGGTTTATAGTGTTACATGATAGCATCAAGGCACACAGAGTGAAACATTGGTTGGGCTTTTAACCGATCTGTCCAACAGAGGGCGCTGGAGATGTGTGAAGCTTGAAGGCGTAACATTTTCCAAACTGTTTAGATTTCTTATCTAACTGCGTTTCTTTATCTCCTCCTTTTCTCTGTTTTTTTTTTTAATCATGAAAGTTAGTTGCTAAGGCTAGCTGCAACATTTTTTTCTTTTCCTTGTTGTTATGAGTTCATTATCTCCAATTCTGGCATCTCACCTAATTTCAAATTTGCTCCGAGTTAAAAAAAAAAAAAAAAAAACATTTCTCAGTTACTGGAGACTAACTGTGAAACTCTGATGGATAATAATCCATTAAACCATTTTTTTCAGTCTGTTAACAACATATTTCTACTATAGCCTGGGGGCAGATTTAGTCTCATTAACGATGGTCTGAGATAGAGGGGAACATTATCCAAAGCCGTGCAGCTTGCAGACAGACACAGAAAGGCTGAGCTGCATCACAGTATCCGAGTAAACCTGCTTTTGGGAATGCGTCCGTGAACACATGAACACTTGGCCGGTGCTGATTGATCACAGAGATTTGGCTCGCGTGTGTCGTAATGAGTGTGCTTTTAATGACGCTGGGCTCTGTGTAATCTGCTCTACTCAGCAAAGGCCAACAGTGGGGGAAAAAAAAAAAGCAATCACTTTAACCCAGCTGCAGAAGCAAAGAGCAGCTCTTACACTAAATAACAGGCTCTTGACCTGGAAAGCAGTAGTAGCTGTGATCTGTGTGTTTACAGCTGGGTTGCACTTAAATGTTATAATAGTCTATTATTTCAGAGATATAATGAGTTAATGTGTCGGTAATCTGCAGAAGACAGAGGATAGATCATTTTGTGCAAAGGTGAACAACCAGCTGGAATTACAACTAGATCCTTTTGAGGATTTTATTCTGTTTCAGGTACGTCAACTGAAAATGGTTTAAAAGTCTACAACAGATGGTATGAAAGAGTTTCTTTTCTCATATCCAGTCTTCAATTTTTGTTATTTGTTTTTCCAGCTCATACCGTGATAAACCTATTCCATTTTCTCTTTACTATATACAAAAATGCAAGGAAGAAAGAAAACCATTTAAAGGATTTCTTTTTGGCATTTCTGGATACGCAGACATTTACAACCAGGAGTAATTTTTAAACAATAACATGTTTTGAAGTTCACACTTGAATTAGCCATTACATTTTCATCCATCCATTCTCTGTTATAGCCTGTTGTCCTGGCA
This sequence comes from Poecilia latipinna, assembly GCF_001443285.1. Taxonomy (NCBI): domain Eukaryota; kingdom Metazoa; phylum Chordata; class Actinopteri; order Cyprinodontiformes; family Poeciliidae; genus Poecilia; species Poecilia latipinna. The sequence continues at coordinate 164,597 of NW_015112885.1, forward strand.
GGGTTGGGGTCAGAGGGCACAGGTCACCAGTCCATCACAGGGCAAAGTAGAGACACACATGACAAACAACCATAGGGCAATATAAAGAGACCAATTACTCCATCAGTCTTGTTTTTGGACGGTGGGAGGATGACGGAGTACCCGGAGAAAACTCACGGACGCATGGTGAATTTGAGCATTCCAACAGGACAGCAAACATTCCCTATCCACTATGTTTTATAAACATAGTGGACAGATAGATCAAGGTAACTTTGCTATTCTACATTGAGCGTTCTTGTCATCTGCCAAATATTTCACTTGCCTCCTTGCAGCCCAAACGAAAAACAACCTTGTTTTAAAATACAGTTTCTTTTATTTCTTGTGCTTTCTCTGACATAATTTCAAGGCCTATTTTTAACCAGAGTGTCAATAAATCTAGAGGGAGCACTATGACAGTACTCTTTCATAATAATTGATTATTATCGATTTAAGCCTGTGGCTATATGCATATACTGTTCAGGAGTTTTTCAGTCTTTTTCCCTTTATAGATTAAAATAAAAATGCTGTCCACCAGGAGCAATTGCTGATAGCAGAGCGAGTGAAGCAGTTTTCAAGAAATGAGCCATGAGAAATGAGTGCTGAGAACGCAGATGTGAAGCAGTGAAAACATAAGGAGGGGTGGGTGAGAGGAAGGTGAAGATGTAAGATGAGTTTTGTGAGAGGAAGCAGAGGAGAGTTGTGCTAAGTGAATGACAGCTCTCTTCACTTTACAGTATCTATGTGAAGGCAATGCCTGCCTGTGACTGACCCCCAAAGACATGTGCAATGTTCATGCAGTTGCAGAGATCCCTCCACGCAGTTTTCCTTCCACCACAAGACCAAAGGTCAACACTAACTGAGCGTGGAAAAGAGCGCTCCACCTCGGTGGATGTGTAAGAGGGTTTCCTCAATATGACTGTCCCAGTGCTGTCATCAGTGAATCGACGCACACCAGACAAAATTATGTGTAGTTAGGAGTAACAGTATGCAATTACTGAACCAGTTTACCATCTATTTTAGGTCATGCTTAAAGAGGGAATCTGCTTTTTAAAAAAAAAAAAAAAAAAAGAAATACACATTTGTCAAAGCCGTCCATTTGGGCTTCTGAACGGTTCCACTTGTTTAAACTTGAGGAAAATGTGACAAAGACGAGAGAGTAGCAGAACAGGAAATATGATAATAGTGCCCAGTCATAGTAAACACCCATGGTTTAGTCTTTCAAATGAGGGATTAAAATAGATGTCTCTCAGAGCTTTTGTGTAAATCTTGTGGTCTGACAACAGTCTTTATGGTGTTTCCTTAAAAAGAAGACCTGTCTAAAAATAAATAGGAAGATGGAAAGTTAGAAACAGAAAGGAAGGATTAGATTCTTTTCCTTACAGTAAAACACTTCATTGTTTGTACAGCACCACCTTTAGCTTGTACATTCCTTTGGAAGATTTAATTCCTAATATGGATCTTTACTTTTCTCAGCTTGTTCTTTATCAGATACAGGGCAGTGTTTGTTCTAACCAGATGTAGAAACCCTGGTGGAAAACACTTTAGAGGCTGTCAAAGGCTTGAGATGGGGACCAAAGTCTATCTTCAGACGGTAATCTAAACGTCAAGCCAGGGATTCAATAAAATAATTTAGATCAGAGCAAATTTATGTGTTGGAATGGACCAAAGTCCAAATGCAAATGGGTTTAATGTGCAGTGCTGGTTTTTAGCAACACATGACATTTTGGATGAAGGCAAGAGTTCAGTTTTAGTCTGATCTGTCAGGAGCATGTTTCCCGTTGACTGTTTGTGGCAAACTGAAAATAGAACACCTCATTTTGAACTTTCTTCTTTACTAAACATCTCAAGTCATTGTTGGTTTAGTTTCAACAATGACTTTCTTCTTGCCACTCTTCCATTTTATGGAGTTAAAGATGAACAACTCTGCAGCATCCTCCAGAATGCCAGAAATTGTTTTTACACAAAGGTATCAGAGTAAAAGGGAATGAGTACAATTGAATACCACACTTTCAAATTTTATCTCTGTAAAATGCTTCAAAAGTTATCCATCATTCTCCTTTTATCTAACTTTTATATGTTTTATATGTTCTCCTTTTATATGTTACAACGCGTTTCTATATCACATACAATCCTGATGAAGTTCATGGAAGTTTGTGACTGTAGCATTATAAACCATGAAAAAGTTATTCCTACTTCCGAAAGACAATAAGCAAAACATGGCTCCTATCTGGATCTCAACTCTTTCAGGCACTCTATCAGAAAAAGTGCAGCATGTTTTTACTCTGCTCAGTCACTCCCCTAAGGGCACCTGGCTTTGGCATGAAGCCCACCGGCCCGCCCGGGTAAACGGCTGCAAAAAGAGGGGCAGACATGTCTTTGATGTATCTGGTCTGGTGGGAGGCATGTGAAGAAAGACGTTGGTGAGAATAAAAGGGAAGGAGTAAGGAAAAGTAAAGGTGATGAGGAACAGAGAAAGACAAAGAGAAGAAGGGTTGGTGAGGAGAGGAGGATTTATTGATTACACAACAGAAAGAGGAGTAAATAGAAATAAAGGAAGGGAGGGATTTAGAAGGTAGAGAGGGAGAAAGGAGGGGGCATTCACTTTGAAGTTATGAGCTGAGCACAGATCTGTCTCCCTTGAGTAACAGCAGGGGAGGGTTGGAGCCTGAAATCATAAGGAGTCGATCGTTAAAGGCAACAAAAAAAAAAAAAAAAGAGAGGGAGATGATGGATCAAGATGTTGGACGAGAGTTATAGTGGACCTCTGCGCTCTCATTTCTCATTTGTCTTTGCACAAAAAAAATTACAGAACTGAAAAAAAAAAAAAAAACTGGACCAAAGTCAAAGCTAAGCCCACTTCTTTGATGTGTTTTCTGTCATTCATCTTCTTGACCATCTGCATTACTGCCGCTCTCGTTTTTGTTGTTTTATTTCCTGAAAGCGGGTCTCTCCGGCGCATTCAGCCAGACCAGACATGGTGATTTAAAGGCTTCCAGCATCTGTGCTGCTGGTTCCCTTCGGTCCAACATTGTCCATCTCAAGCAAAGGTCAACATGGTGGCAGACGTGCTCTTATGTTTTCTGACATGCAGAAAAAGTGCAACACTAAATTGCCCCTTTTCTCCTAATAAAAAAAATAAATAAAAAAAAACTAAACTTAAAAACTGAGTGTCTTGCAAAATTATTCACACCAGTTGACTATAGCATTCACGCCCTTAGGGGAGTGACTGAGCAGAGTAAAAATATGTATATTTTTCTACTTTTTTCTATCAGTGTTGAACACGGATACCAAAAATGTTTCCCTTTTTTCTTTACCAAAAATCTCAAACTCAGTCAGATTGAATGCAGATCACCAAGTTTGAGGTCTTGCCACAGATTCTCAAATTGATTTAGTCCCGGACTTTGACTAGGCTACATAACTTGTGGAAAACAGCACTTCTCATTGGTAGGTTTTCTGTAGACAGATTCTCCCACCTGAGCTGCGGATCTCTCCAGCCCATCAAGAGTTAATATGGGTCTGTTTAAGATGTTTCTCAAGACAAATGCTTGTACAATGACAATAATACTAATTCTTTTGAAATGCAATAACCTGATTCCTGTTTTGATACATGAGAATAGACATGTTATACGAGAAGATGCCTTGGAAAAATAACTTATCCCTAGAACTTTTCACTGGATTTTATTTAGAGGTATCAATGTAAAAGGGCAATTAATATGAACGCATTAAACAGTTTTTTTTTTGGGAAAAGGAATTTGAAAGCCACTAATTATTTCTTTGTCCTCCATAAAAACTACAATGTTTTGGTCAATCAAATTAAATCCCAGTTAACTATATCTGTTTGGTTGAAGAGGTATGAATACTTTCCCAAAGTACATTTTATGTTTAAGCGCCAGAGAAAGTCTTAGAAACACGGAAACCAGACACTGGATGAAGTTAACGTTTAAATTTGCAAATGTGGACAATATGGGTGTGCTTCATTGTGTTATGGGATGTCATGAAAAACAAATAAGCACAAGTGTGAGAAGCCCTGACTGATAGCTTGATGGAAAATGACATAAGAGGAGGGAAGACACCGCAGTTAATGGGACAGAGAGAGCACTTTATCTTCTCTTCACACTCCCCGTCCTCCTTCACAGCTGCCAGGCACTTCCTGCTCCATTGTGAAAGGCTCTGGCTGTATGCGTACAGGAAGTGGGCTCTTTTGTTTCCTCTCTCCTTCCTGCTGGTGTCGATCGCAGTGAAGGGAGGAAAGCGTGTGGATCTGGGAGGGAAGGACAACACACGGCGTGTTTGCAAGTAACCAGGAAGGAGCTGTCGGTGGAAACCCTTTTAACACAGACGCAGAAACAGAGAGGGATTGTTCTTTAAATAATGCCATTAACAATAAAATGGGGGATGGAGGACAGACTTGATAAATGCACAGATAGGATACAGACATTTAGTGCAGGCATGCACAAAGAGAGAATACCAGGCATTTACTTTCCTCTGATTCGGCACCTGATCCCTGACAATTATCTGATCGGTTTATTGACTCTTTGGGGAACAGACTCAATCATGAGTGGCGGGTTTTCAACAGCGGCTTATGTCATGTCAGTCAACCCCCATTAAAGTTATTTATCGACTCACATCCAAAGAATCACTGCTGGAAATGTGAAGATCTTTATAGCATTTAATCCCTCCTCTTTGACAAAATGATTAATTAAAAAAAAAAAAAAAAATCGTTGCTTCAAAATTTCTGCCTTTCACTCACTGTGAAGTAGAACATCTTTTTAAGATCTCATTTGACAGACCAAGACTACTTTCTGTCATTTGTTTGTTGTAAATCTGAGCAAATAAAAATCAGCTGTAGGGCTCCCAAAGGTTCATTCATGGCACACTTTTATTAAATATCCCTACGATACCTTTATTTCAGATTGCAGAATACTACAACATTTCTCACCATATGTATGCTGATGACACACAGCTTTATATTTCTGTCAACGAATGACCACAGGCCACTGCAGTCACCAGTGACTCAACTCTGGAAGAAACTCTGAGATGCACTCAAACAGCTCGCTCCTTTAAATCAGAACTGAAAACGTTTTCGTTTACAACAGCTTTAGAGTTTCCTTCTAAAAAAAAAAACTGCTTTCCTGATTACTGATTGTAGATTAAATTCAAAACTTCCCATTTAAATTTCCACTTTAACATGCATTTCTTTTTAAGCAGTGGTTAGGGATCTTTGCTATTCAATTTTCTCTGGCATGTGAATAAACTTGCCTTGCCTCGATATACCAACAATTATCTTTCACAATACATCAATTGTTAACATCTGCAACAGATTAAGATTTGCATCCACGAGAAACGCACAAACATTTTCCAAAGCAGCCTCTATAATCAAAATGGAATAAAAGGCGGTGAAAATTTCCCCACTTCAATAACAGGAGAAACTGGTTCTACTGGTCGTACAGGGTCAATGAAAGAAGCAGCACAGAGGCGGAGAGGATAGAGGAGCAGGAAGCACACAGAGAGAGACGGAGAGCGAGAACCAGCAGCTGCTGGGAAGATTGATTTAAGGAGAGCAGAGTAACGACAGCCGGGCATCATCCAATCAGACCCTTGTTTCACATGACTGCCAGAGCAGGGAGCGAGTGTGTTTCAGTCTGAATAGTAAGTTCTCTGAGGACAGAAACAAAAAAAAGAGATGAGGGACGTAAGAGGCAGTGAGAGGAAACCGTCAGTGTGATGTTGTTCTGTCAGATGTCGGCGTGAGTCTGAGGATCTGTCACATCAAAGAGTAGCAGTGAGGGAGGACATAGAGAGAGGCACTAAGTCTTATAACAGCAATGCAAAAAACACACACATACACACACAAAAGATAGGTTCTCTGTCAATTTCAGTTGATTCTTCTGGATTAAACGCTTAAAACTGAAGTTATTCGGAAGTTTGGAAACCATTTAAAAGTAGAAATTAGATCTTGCAATGCTTTCCTGAAGTTTTCAGATCCCTTTAAAACACTGGCTGATGTTGATTAGTCATTTTTCTTAAGATCTGGAATTTGAGGGGCTGCAAATTCAATATTGCTCAACTTCAATTAGAAACTTAAAACAGGAAAAAATAACCTTGAAGTATTTTTTCTGCCGATAACCAGTCTGAGTCAAATCAGAGTAAGGCTTAAACAATCTGGTTTCAATGAATCATTTTTTTTATTACTACATAATAGTTCCAGCTAGACTGTAAAAATATGTCAATTATATTTGAGAACTAGCAGATTTTAAATGATTTCCAGGGATATAGTAATAAAAATGTTCCCCATCATTGTCTCTACTCGCATTTCAAATAACGACACATGCTGCACATGTGCAGTGTTTGATAGGTTGACTTTTATCAACAAACATGTCCAAAAAATCCAATGAAAGCAAATCACCAATAATCCATAACGTACAGCAAATATATTATGACGCTACTAGTTAGGCATGATAAGAATCACCATACACAACTTTGTACTTTTAACAAAACTCAACAAAATGCTTTCTCTAGATTATGCAAGTTATCTTTAGGTTTAGTCACTTAGATGAAATACTAAAAACTTCCAAATGAGTTTTCAAACACTACAATTCAGCAAGTAAACACATCAGAAATGTGACAACCAATCTCAAATGAATTCTTTGTTACCAACAACGTTGAACCATTTCTGTTTTTAATGTCTTACCAGTCAGTTATTACTTTCCTCAAAATGGGAAAGACAAGACTACATGCTACTGAAGTAATCCAAATGTGCGTTGATCTTGCTGAGTCACGCTGTTGCTAAGATAAACAAGTTACTTGGTTAAACTTCCGTGTATCTCTACCTGTACAATAATTACAAAATGGGAACTTTGACAAATAAATGTGGATAAAGATTCCTGTTTACCTTCCCATCGGGTATAATAAAGACAATGTTAAGGGAAGTTAAAAAAAAAAAAAAAAGCCACAAGTTTGCTGCTACAGAACTTTAGCAAAAAGTCGCATTTAGCTGATCAAGTTTCCATAACAAAAAAATTACTCCAAGGGTTTTAACACTTTTTTATGAGGTGCACCAGTAATTTTGAAGGGAGCTGAAAATCTGCAAACCAATTCACTCACAGTTATTTACTCCTTATTATCATACTTAAATGTTGTTTCTTTAGCGACTAAAATGTCACAACTTGTTAACTTCAGATATGAAAGACAAACTCAGAATTACGGACAGCAAAACTAAATAAACTAAATTTATTTATTCAAGAAGATAACTGGGCATCATAAGAACCATGTTTTATGAGAAAGGACCTAATCATGTTATCTGCTAAATTTGGACAAGCATGTAGACTGTGTTATGATGATAATGAAATACAGCACTAATCTGAAGGAAGATTTCCTTGGACTATGTACATGTGTGTTTATGTCAGTATTTGTGTCCTGATCATCCTACAAGCTGAAGCAGACATGTTTAAGGATGAGGAGCTCCAGGTTAGACAGCTGGGCTCTTCACCTTCTGGCTATCTGACCCGTTCATGGGAGCTTAATGGAGAGTGTTAATACAGCCAACTAATCTGAGGAGCTGACGGGAGGTCAAGTGACCCTGATTGACTCGGGGTCAACGTGAGAAGAAAAACAGGGAGCATGAGTGGGTGTGTGTGTGATGTGGGAAACACCATAAAGGCGAGAGGAACAGAAGCTCTCTGTAAACAATATCCCAGCAGAAGAGAAAAGTGATCTGTAACTAAGTAAGAGCAGATCAGCAACAAAGTTCTGATAAAGCATGCCACTGATTATAGAAGACAACAATCTTAGAAGGAATTAAACACATAGCGGTAGAAGTTGTAGAGTATCAGATACTTTTCGGAGGATACGTGAGTCTTTGCCCACAGGCACAATCGACACTGACAGAACTGACATGGGAAACTGACTAGGCTTAACATCTTCACTCTGTGAGCTTAGTTTAACTCTCAGTCCCCTCTCTGTCCTCATCTCATTCACTCTTTCCATCTCTTTTTCTCTTTGTCTGTATTCTGAGATCAAGTAGATTTTGGTGTTCAGATTTATTATCTTAAAAGTTGGTCTGATCATGTAGACCAATTTGCTTGATTTGCTCATTTTCAAAAAAGTACTGAATCTATTTTTTCTCTTTTCTACTTATTAACTACTGCTTTTCCATTTAAATTAACCACATTCATCAAGCAAGGTGCCTCTCTTAACACTAAAAATAGATTACATTTTACAGATGTGAATTCTTGAGTATCTGACAATTTAATTGTTTTTTTTTTTTTCCATATTATGACATCAGATCAAGTTCAGTTATTATGACAAGAGGGCAAACACAATGTCCTTAAATTAAAAGTGAACTAAAAACGGCTGCTTTGTAATTTTTTTCCAGGCAGTTCAGACAGACTGGAAGGAGAAGTCATTTGTTTAAAGTGGATTTGGGTGTAGCGGTCAACGTGTTCACATTTTGGAGCTGTGTGGAGGATTCCTGACAGATGAGAAAAGCTAACTGTTGCACAGAGCAGCCACAAAAATAGCAAAGTCTTTTGCCATCTAAAACAACTCAAACCGTAAACTTTTATTGCCGTTTGAGGGAAGCCCATGTTGTGGATTTTTCCATGTCGTCACTTTTTGCAACTTTACCATTAGATGAACTGGTAAAGCTGCAGGACTGCATTACAACACAAATGGTTTTTTGGGGGGGTTGAGTTAAAAGACAATTAGATGCAAATGTGATAATGTGGAAAAAATTTAGCTTATGAGCTAAAAAGTGTTTTTAATTATTTTACGACTGAACTGAACTTCTGGTTGTGGTGCTCAGCCAGAAATGGGTCAGTGTTTAATATCAAGGTACACCATTTTTATAAACCTCTAAAATGTTCCAGTTCCTACAGTTTAAAGTCCTTCTGATGAGATCATAGTGCTGGGATGACCAAAATTTTCTCTTGAAGTATCGAGTACCATCCAAATAAATACTTAACCAACTTGCCGTCATAGCAAAAATGGATAATATTCTGCACAGCAAGTCAATGTAAGCTACTACATTTCTATTATTAATTGACAACAGAATAATCTATATGACCGGTTGTTTTTGTAAGTGTAGGAATTGTTGAAATCACAATAATGCTACTCCATTAGGTCGCTTACAACCATTCTTAATGGCACTGGACTGAGAAGTAGTTCATATGATATGGCAGTGTTTACTAATTGCTGCTGCCGCTAGTCTGGAGGAACTATGTGGGAAGCCATGGGGGACAGGTGCTCTGTGGGGAAGGAAGCTCAGCTGCGGCCTGCAGCTCCAAGCAGAAGCTTTGTGTAAATAGGCAGCATTTAGGCACCTCTGAATGGATTCCTCAAACATACATGACAGAATCAAAGCGCCAATCCAGGAATGTTTTGTTGAGGGAATAATGCTCAAACAAATTGATTTTATGCAATACCTCCCCTTTAACTCCTACCTACTGCATGGGAAGACATTGATGAACAATAAGCAATTTAAACTTTAAACTTGTCTAAAACCTGAAACCCAAACACCTTTTCCACAAATTCCACTGTGATCTTTCTAAATTTATCCAACATATTTTTCCACCATTGACTCCAGATTGTAGATTCCCAGAGGCGCAGGATTACCAGCTGAGTCCTGGAGCTGAAATCTATAGCCTGTGTGAACTGACAGTGCAGGGTGTGGGAGTTAATCAGCCGTTGTTACAATGAGGAAATCCTCCTATTTCCCAGCTGCCACCTGTTAGTCCACCTGACACCTGCACCGCTGGCCATGTCTCTGTTTTCTGGCCAAGCAAACATGATGTGGAGCACACCGGCACAAATGTCTTCCCCCATGGCAGCCTGTTTGCATTTTAACTACATGGTGAGAAAGGAAAGCAAACTGTTTAATACACATGTACACAGACTTTGAGGAACGAAGCTGTTTGCACATGCCGTTTACCATGCAACACCTCTGTATTACAGAGATTTAAAGTAAGATTACTGAACACTTTAAAAAAACCATCAACCCTCAATGCTTAGGACCGCACACACTGCAGCAGCTTTTATGAGACTCTAATAGGCACACAGAAAAGTAGATTTTAGAAGGAGACAGCGCAAAATTTCAACAAAGAGAAAAATCCCTGTACATCTCCTGTATACATCTGGATAAATCTTCACACTAATGAATGGCTTCATTAAAGGCAAAGACCCATTTTGTCACCTTCTGTGACCCCTAAATGGACACATTTAAGAAGTCATGAACCTTTGTTCCAGGTTTTCAAAACACTTCCTGCACTGATCCTGATGTAGAACAATGACTCACAATCAATTTCCTTTATTTACACATTACATGAGCACTGTGTGCCATTTTTACCTTACAGTCATTCACTGACTCAGGATATCAATGTGGACCTGTGAACCAACTTGAAAAAGCCTCATGCTTTAAATCTGTATTTATTTATAAAATAAAGTCACCAGAATTGGAGAATTTTAGTCCCATTTGTTGCTAAGAACTGCAGGGCCTTGCATAAGCATTTAAACTCCTCAAACTGTTGCATCTTGTCACATTATAACCAAAATCTATTGTTTTTTTTTTTTTGTTGCTCGACCAACACAAAGTGGTGCAATCTTGTGAGGTAGACATAAAAAACATGTTTTTTACCTATTTCTGAAGAGTGCCATGCATTTATATATTCATACGCCTTTACTTTGATACCCATTAAAGCAGGGTTAGGGTATAAAACAATATTCCAGGCTTTGGACATCTAATAAAGGACTGTTCAGCGCATCATCCAAAATCAGAAGAATAAGGGATAAATGCAAACGTACCAAGACATGGCCATCCGCCTAAACCAGGTCACTGGGCGAGAGGTGGGGCAAACACCAGAAAGGTTGCTAATTCATCACAATAAAAAATCACATCCTCATTTGTAAAAATCATTTAAAAGCATGCATCAATTTCCACTCACTTCACTTTTCGATACTTTGTGTTAAATGTGTTACTTAAGATCCACATAAAATAAAATGTTAAAAGTCTGAGGATGCAACATTACAAAGGAAGTTTATGAATACTTTGCAAGACATTTTGTACTGTTGTAAAAGCCAAACATGACAATAAAACTGGACGCAAACAGTCTATGACGTAGAGTGTTTGCATCCAGTAACCCAGTTTTATTGTCAAATTAATATGCAGCTATTGGCATTGAGTCAATGCCAACAGCTGCATGATCATTTGAATTAAAGAAAACATAGCTGTACTCAATATCTGTTCAGCGAACACAAATCCACTGGATAAATAGACATATAACAGATAATCCTTATTCCTAAAGCACCCAGATTCCCATGATATGCAGATATAACCTAAATCATGTGCAGCTCTCTGCGCTCTGATTCCAATCATAAACCTGCATTGTTGGCAGTAAGCTGGTATTATCTCTTGTCTAGCACAATGTCCAGGTCTAATGAGAGAGATGGTTAGAACAAAGCCCTTGTGATGTAGGGATTATAATGTAAACATGTGCTTCAAGAACAGGGTGTAGGGGAGCCACTGATAGTCTTGACTATATTGGCTGTCTGTCCTTGTTTTATGACAAGTATTGAAAAGTTTTGAAGTTAAACTGATAGATTTTGTTTTATAGATAGCCCCGAAAACAACTCTCCGTCCGATATGCTCAGATTTACAGTACAGATATGCATCAAAGAGGGAATACAAATGCTGTCTTCTGTTTTTCCAATTTCCTACATAGTTGCAAAATAACTCCTTATAGATAAGATAGAAGGTGTTTTTCTCTTCTGCTGGGAGGTGCTTTCATATATCATCCACTAAATCTTCAATGTAGCTAAAGTACTTTGAATTATTTTGGATGCATTTAGTCTGATGACAGGAGATATGAAGAAAGAGGTCCAAGGAAAACAATATTGAGTAAAATGGAGAAATAAAGAAAAATTAACTACAGGCAAAGAACAGAGCATAACATTTCACAGATACAAAGGAAAGGTGGGAGATGATGGTAGAGACAGTGGCATAAATAATGAGGGCACAGCTGTATAGAAAATCAAAGCAAGAAAAAATCAAAGCAAAGGAGTTGAATTCAGAGCCTGGGTTTTTAAAAGGAATCAAGAATATTTATGTCATTAATGGCAAGACAACACACTTTCTCTTAAAACCACACTAACTCCAATGAAAAAAGAGAAACTTAACTGTACATAAAAGCAAAATGCACAGTGAAGAAAGTAGCCGACCAACAACTACCAACCATCAGTAATCTAATTAGATACTTTCTAACGGTAAATCCCAAGTATACTTTTACAGACTAACTCGGGTTAACACACTGCATTTCATCAGCAATAAATTAGCTTCTGTGTAGCCTCAACTCATTCAACAATAACCTTTAGAATGCAGTAGTATCAGTTTTTCTCAACAGCATCAGGTTTCTTTTCTCAACCAGAGTTTAGAACAACCAGAGTGCTGAACAATATTCATCTCTACCGTGGGGTTAGCTAATTTAATAAACCTGCAATAAAGTTCCTACAAGGGGTTGCATGAAAAGTGCATTTCTGTACTAATGTTTCCAAAGACATATCAAACTACACACAAACAGCGACAATATTCGATGAACTCATGACTTTCTCCTGATAATGCTTTCATTTGGAATAGTTTGGTAAAGTCTTAAGTTAATGTTAGTATGTTGTTTTCCCATTTTGATAGGACTTGTTGAGTCCTTCGCTTGTAACATTTAAATTTGACACAGCCAAAGCTGACAAAAAAGAAAAATCTCCTGTTTCCAAAAAACTCTATTTTGAAAGGCATAAAGTTCAATGTGTAGCATGTCACCTGCTCTTTAAGCAGCTCTACTGGGACAGTTGGGAAAGACAGGAAGCTCAAGCAGTCAATACAGTCTTCCTCATACTGAAATCATCATTGCAAAAGGTGAAAAAGTGTTATTAGGTACATAAAACCATAATTACAGTCTAAAATATATGTGATACATCAATGTTGGAATATGCCACGACTTAAAAAAAATTGGTACCATGAAGTATAGCTGCATGGCTTTTTGGAGGGGCGAGATAAAATCACAAGCAACATGAATGAGAAGTTAGCTTTCTGTGCATACTTTGATAGTAATTTTTTTTAAAAGCCTGGCTCATATATCATTGTTATTGATTTTGCAGACTGTAATAAGATAATGTCCCAACTATCTTTTTTTGTGATGAGAATAAAAGAAACAATAAAAAAGAGACAATTGAAAGCCTGTAAGTTCTCGAGTTAAACATGAATATAGAATTAACAGAATCATTAGATCTCAAATTGTATTGGTTTCAAAGTTTATTTTGCCAAACTAAGAGCCTTATTTCTAACTGAAGGACATATTGTGTTGCTTAAGCAACCTTTAATAGCTGCATTTTCTTCTGGACGAAAAACAGACAAAATCTTGAAGGTCTGATTAAAAAAAAAAAAAAAAAGATCTTCAAGAAAAAAAAGTTTTTGTTCCACCTTGTTTCATTGTTGAGTAACACATTATTCACTGTGACCATGTATGGTGAAAATGGCTCTTCAAAACAAAAAAAACAAAAAACAAAAAAAAAACACTACATCATTGGATAGTTTTGCGAGCCAGTCATCTGGTTGCCGTATCGCAAACACTGAAAGGCAAGATGCGAGGCAAAATCAGAGATATGTTGGATGACATCAGGGAAAAGGAAGTTTGGAGATCTGCCACATTCAACTTTACACCAAAGATGAGGAATGCTGGAAAAGATGAATTCTCCACAGGTTTCTCTTGTATTCCGTCTTTCCTTACACTTGTTGTCCAGCTTGTGTTTCCCCTTTCCAATGGCTTTAGTGTTTACCTTTCACATCTTTCTCAGGTGAAAGCTACTGTTGAGTATGTCCTGAGGTGACATGTCATAGGTCTGTATCATCTCCCAGCCATTTCAGTCTCCTCAAGTTAGAGGAGGGAAAACAGAAACTGTCTTTTGTTTGGGTTATATGACTCCTGAGAAAAATAAAAAGCTGGACAAGATAGAATGGAGAAGTTTAAGAGGCTATGACACAATCCCAATCATTGGTCGCTCAATTACACTGCCTTGCCAATACTTCAAGGTTCAAGCCTCTTCCGTTTTTTTCAAATTTTGTCACATTAAAACCAGAACCTTAATTTGCTAAATTAGAGGGTGAGAGAAAAATGAATGTTTTTACAAATAAAATTCTGATTCGTGAAGAAAAGAGGCCCATTGGAACTCTGGAAGAGCTGCCGAGGGACAAATATTTCAGCAGCACAAGTGTCAGCAATGCACTCCAAAAACGTGGCATTTATTAAAGAGTGCCAAGAAAAAAGGAGGCCATTTTGAGAGGAAGCAATGTGAAGTATTGATTGAATTAGTCACAAGTCATGTGGAGAATACAGCAGGCATGAGGAAGAAAGGGCTCTGAAGTTACTGACCTGCTTGGAACTACTTAACCCTTAAATCACCATCTTCACTGTGGAACATGGTGGTGGTGGTAGCATAAGGCTGTGGAGAAGCTGTTCAGAGTTGATTGGATGAAATGGGTAGATGTTTATTTTCCAGCAGAATCGCGATCCTAAACATTCAGTCAGATCTGCAATAGATCCGATCTGAGTGAGCTCGAGATACTTTTCATATGATAATCAGGTAAAATCTCAACCATTAAGGTTGTGGAATGACAAAATGTCAAAATATTTCAGGGGCATGAATACTTTTTCAAGTAGAAAACACAGCAATAAAGTTCTCTAGGCAAAACGCCAATGAACCAATATAGCCTTCCTCCAGAATTTGATGTTAATTTCAGACCTTCTGTTCATTTCGGGCAAACAACCTAGCAGGGTGCCAGCCAGAGGTGTGAAATCACTGACCTTTGGTAAATGTCAGCTCATCAGTTGCAATGAAGACCTTCATCTTACAAGCCATGTCAAAATGTGCACCATGCAACTTCCAGTTTAGAGATACAGTTGTGTAGGAAAAGGAAAAAACTGCCCCCTCTGACCAGGATTAAATGGCCTAGAGGGGTGTTTTTTTTGTTTTTTTTTTCTGTTACACATGACTTCATGAATTAGCATGGAAACTAGCAAACAACCTGACTGACACAACAGGTTAAAAGTAACAAATAATAATATATACTGTAAGCTAATCAACTTCTCTTCACCTTTCAATATAACTCATTTCAATCTGGGTGCATAAAAGAAAAAAAAACTTTTTTGTCTGCATTAATAACCTCTGTTCAACATCCAGACCACGGAAATGCCACTGAGAAGGAGAGCTGAAGTTTGATCACTCAGGTGCTGATAGACACTTCCTTCTGCTCACTGCCTGATAACAATGTTTACACCGGTGCCCTCACAGCAAAAAGTTTCAAACCAAAAAGATCTTCACAACAATAAAGTCCTTTAATATTGACCACAGCAAAGACTTGAGTTATTTTCAGCCGAACAAACCTGAGCAGAGCCAGCTGCTGTACTTCAGAGAGCAGAAAGTTTAATGAAGTACGTGCAAGCAGGCGAACATTTGAAGGAGCTGGAATTTAATTAGGAAACTTGTGGATCTT
This sequence comes from Poecilia latipinna, assembly GCF_001443285.1. Taxonomy (NCBI): domain Eukaryota; kingdom Metazoa; phylum Chordata; class Actinopteri; order Cyprinodontiformes; family Poeciliidae; genus Poecilia; species Poecilia latipinna. The sequence continues at coordinate 180,147 of NW_015112885.1, forward strand.
GTTTGGGCCTCAGGACAGTTTCTTTGCTTGACTGAACTCTATATAGCAAACAGAACTCTGTGCTGTAAAATATGATTTATCACCCATCATATGAGGACTGAGTCACAGAGGGAACACATTAAACATTAACAAACTGGGAACACTTTAGTTATGAGTGCTTTGCCTACCCAAATGTATTCATGGCCTGTGTAAATTTCACATTTTTGCACTTGACTTCCACTCACTTTAATGCATTTTATTGAGATTTAATGTGAAGCATGCCATGTATTTGTATTCACTTATACCACTAAATGAAATCCAGTCCAAACAAATGTTTCCAGAAATCACACAGTGAGAGAAATTGAATCTCAGTATAAGTAGAGCTTTGACAGCCTCAGAGGCCTGTCAGAGAACATTAATGAACAATTGAACACAGTTAGATCCATCATCTAAAAACTACAAAAATATACAGTAGTACGGCTGCAGACCCAGAGGCAGACAGGTTGAGTAAGGAGGGCATTTATCAGAGAAAAAGACAATAAACGCATGGTAACTCTAGAAGAGCTATAGAGATCCATAGCTAGGGATCACCATCTCCATTAATAAACATAGTAGAGGCAGAATCATGTTGTGTATTCATGAAGACAACGCAGAATTATACAAAGATACTTAAAAAGACTCGGCATCTAATCACCTCTGAACACTTAAAGGTCTATGGGATTTTTTTTTTTTTACAGCATGTTGTTACACTAAGCCATCCCATTTGTTGGCAAGCTCCCCAGTTCCTGGAGAGATACGGGCGGGGAGGTGGAGTGAGGAAGTGCACGACTAACTCAGGCACTTGCTGACCCGTGACTGTGCTTTGCTGCAGCACACATTCCAGCCGCAATCACAGGATCACCCTCATTCACTCAGGCAGACACGTTTAAACGCTTGCACACATGCTGCAATTTCAGACAGCTCACGTGCAGCTAAGGTGAGAGAGTGAAGAAAGCAGATAAATGTTTCAGAACAGGCAAGCTTGGTTGCTCCGGCGCCGTCACAAACACTGAGATAAAGCTGCTTCAGAAGCCCTTATCTGAAGATGGGAAGCTCACAAATTGCACAAACAACCACTTTTCACAGGAGTGAAAGTGGAAAACTTTACTGTTCCCCTGTGGCTTGAAGGTTTATTACATATAGTGTTGAATAAGAGCTGCAGCTGATAATGCTGAGCAATGAGACTGAACTAGCACTTTGCCTTTCCTTGAAACAAAAGCCTTATTTTAATTAAGTCTTTGCTTGAAATATACATACATTCTTTAATGACATATTTAGATCAAACAATTGACATCAGTCACACTCTGTATATGTGTTATGTAAATTGTTTCTTTAATTCTGGCTTATTACAGGCTGATACTTTATACCACGCATTCACAGAATGAAAAAAAAAATCACCTTTTTCACAGTAGATCAAATCGACACTTGAAGACAGCTCTACATCAGTTAAGTCTAATGAGGACAAACGCATAGCAGCATTTTCTAAATTATGATGAAACATAGCACTTTATATTTCCTTAAGGGCATTATGAGATGATTAATCTAAAAGATTGTATCTCATTTCTAGCTCAGCTGTTGTGGGATCTGTTTTTGCTTCCTCTAGCAGATGAAATGTTAGGTGCTTCAAGTCAGTGCTTGTGTGGGAACAAAGATCTAACAGCAGACTGATATCTGATCTATTTGAAAACGTCTGATTTCACCACATGATTTGAGGCCAACTGTTAGGCTGCTTCCAGATGTGAAAGAAAAGTGACAAATCTCTACAAAAACAAGCGCTCCTGGTCATAAAGTACAATTCAACCTAGTTTTTAGTTCATAAATTATGCAGATGATATAGATGACATATTCACCCGTCGATTTGCAATGTGCAAATCTGGATCGAATTAAAATCTAATATTTGCTTAGAGCTGATTGCACCTGCTGAGCTCATTTTAATTTAAATGTGTCAATCATGTACAAATCTGAGCGGTCCCCTGTTTACTAAGTTTAATGTAATGCTTAGAAACACAGCCAACAACTGGCATAAAGTCAGTATGATTTTTTTTTACTATGGTTCAGTTTTATCAGGCTAATGTCTTTAGGGGGGCATTCAATATTTTGCACAATATTCACAACACAGTTTTTGTTTTTGCATCTATGCAGATGCAAAAACAAAAACAAATCAAACAGAGAAATTAGGCCAATTTTACAATATAGTCCATGTACTATACTGTAAAATTCTTATACATAGTCTATGCTTCCTAAATTATGTACCATTCTAATTTGTAATAAATTTTAAGAGTAATATTTCCTTTCAACATATTTTTTTACGTCCTGCTAGTTATACTGAATAAATTAATCAAGGCTTTTTAGTTGCTATAGGGTTTCTTACTGAACACTCAATGTCCACCTAATCATCCACTTTCTTAAATTTTCTTCTTCTGCATCCAAATTACCAGCAGCATTCAGCCAACTCTATTTTTATGTATAATCAGGACTCAAACATCACCGATCCCCCAGAATTCAAAGCAATTTATGTTGGCTGTAATTTACACAAATGTACAGAAACAAGGGCAGATGTTCCCTAAAATCCACTACCTTCCGTAAAAGACAGCAAAGTGTGAGTGTCTTTGCCTCAACACTGAGCTCTGTAACATCACCAAAAATGTTACATTTTTCAAGAGCCCTTTCCAATCCTATCTTTTTAGCGCAACAAAATCTAGAAAGGACTTCCAAAAAAATAGGAATTCAATAGCTACAAAAATTAAATTGATTTGTACCTTACATTTCATCCCAGTTAGAGATCATTTAAATTTAACTCAGTTTTCTCACCTTGTAAACTAAAATAAACTTCAATAATCTAATGCTACAGACAAATAATTTACAGGTTTTTCCTTTAATTTACCCCGTTTCCTCCTCCTGACTAAATTTTTCAACCATTTCCACATCTGCTCTTTTTCAATCCTCCAGCTTCTCGATCAATATCCTCCCCACAGAAACCTCTAGGATTACTGTCGGTGGTGAAACCCCAGACTGAGCCTCTCCAGAAGGATCCTGACAGCCAGACAGACGGAATGGAAACCCAGACAAAAATAAATATATAAAATGAGATAAACTCCAGCCTGAGGTGAGCTGAGGTGAGCAACGTGAACTTAAAAGCAAAACAGAGGAAAGAGAGATCAACAGCAGGCAGCTCTTAAACATCTGTGCTGCAAATAGCTGCAGCAACCCAAAGTCCCGAAGTTAAATTGGATGTAAACCATCTTTCTGACAAATGGGATACCTCAAAGCTCTGAAGTATATCTTCAAAGATAAAATGTACCTTCTGCAGGGAGACACTCCTACAGATGTAAGTGAGATAACAGTAGGTCATAAACAAAACAGAACAGCATCTAGTACAGGAGTCTGTTTACTTCTTTCTGTCAAACACATTGTAACATGAGTTTTATTGTAGTTTTTTTTTTTCCTCACTTAAATGCCAGATTTCACAGGGGAAACAACTGAATATGTTTGTGGAATGTGAAGCAATTGAGACCTTTGAGGCATTTTAGAGCAAACACCCAGCAAGTGAGGCAACCCTCTGACCCGGAAGAAAAGTGCTACACACCTTCAGCGTGGCAAAACCTGCAGGTGTTTTGTCACATAATAACCCCAAACTTCACTATTTTTTTTTTATTTTTATTTTCTGTGAACAAAAGGCAGCACATATTTTGAAGTATAAGAAAACGAATACAAAATTAAAAATCTTAAAAGCATGGCATGTAGTTGTGTTCATTTAAACACCCTTTTCTGCAATTATAGTTACAAATCTTTTCTTAAAAGTCTCCATCAGATGTGCAGGATGAAATTCTAGCCTATTTTTCTTTGTAAAATAGCTTGAGCTCAGTCAAATTAGACGCAGAGCATCTGTGGACAGGAATTGCAAGAGTTGCCACAGATTCTTAAATTGGATTTAAGCCTGAACTTTGACCTTTTCGACTTTCTTTTTGCTTTTTAGCTTGACTAATCGGTCTAGAGTAGTCACAGCTGTTAGTAGCTAAACAAGCTCCCCAGTCCTGCAGAATCTAACAGGTTTTCTTCCTGTTTCAGTCATTGACCAGCTTACTTGTCCCCACTGCATGATGCTGCCACTACAGTGTTTCACTGTGATTGTAATGACTTCAGGCTGATGTGCAGCTCAGGTGGGAGAATCGTCAACGGATTCTGTTTGTTTACTAATGCTTCACAACAAGCCTCCAGCTGACCCTTGAACAAAATCGGTAAAAGTGAATTATATTTAGAAGAAATGAAGTAAAGCAGGAGGAATTAATTTACAAACATTTTAAGATTATTTAACATACAAAATAAAAAAAAACTGGAAACATTGTAACAACTCAAACATCAAGCTACTTTAAGTAAACAGTTGTGAAAGTTTATTGTTTACAGTTTCCAATCCAGCACAAGTATAGCACTAAAAAGCAAAAAAGCTAAATCTAAGTGTCCAATATTACGAACCATTCCTAAGGACAAAGAGAAAAGATTTTGTACTCAACAGGAATGCATGATCCCTCTGAAACACATTGTATTAAAATAAACATCTCAGAGTGCAATTATTAAATACCGGTCCATTGCAACAGACAAAATATCCCTTATTTGTGGAGCCAGTATTGGATTTCCAAGGGTGGGGCTGAACTAGTGAGCTGATACTTCAAAAACAAGAGGAGCTGATTCCAGGACAAAAACAAACTCTTGCCCAGGCTTAGTCTCGCAACAGCATCTTCTCCAAAGAAAGGCGGTCAGAGCTTAGACCCTCCACCATCAATTTCAGGGAGACAAAAAAATAAAGAAGAAAAACGGGGAACAAAAATGAACGGTCAGTTCCAAAGAGACGCAGACTGGGCAGTCAGTACAGGATCTGCTTTAGCATTTATAACCCCTCCTCCCCCCACACATACTGCAAAGGCCAAATTCAGCCTAAATGAAAGAACAGGCTGCATGACACAAGCAACAGAGGAGGAAATGACTGTGTGGGTTCATCTATGGAGACACATATGCACATGCCAGACTTGTAAACAGAGAAAATGCAAGCAGAGACAAGACTTACAGACAAACGTCTCCAGACAGAAGTTGTAGCACATGGCTCTCAGTCTGTACTCAGTGTTTTTGTTGTTATTTTTGTTTTTGTTGGTTCTGTGGAGAAGGTGCAGTTTAAACCTCAGCCCATCTGTGGCCTGGAGGAGACTGGAGAATTTCTCATAATGCAGCAGCAGGAACATCAAGTCAAGAGGGGCCAAGGCTTGCCAACAACCCTGTTGACCCCTGCCTGTTTAGGGACAATTAAAGTCATGAACCAAAAGGGAGAGTCAGATGTTGTATTTTGGCAAGTTGAGCTGATCCTAACATACAGTTAATGGCCACTTTATCAGGTAAACTTGGTCAGTATTGAATAAGCAAATCCCATGGCAGCAACTCAATCTATTTAAGCTCCTTCTCCATAGTCAAGTGTCACTCTGACCGATTAATGTCTGGTTTGGTTCTAGCCAAGCTGGGTGTGTCTCCATTGGCAGCATGTTCATCACACTGTGGACATGAATATAGGCAGGAATGTGAGCAGGAATGAGGGCGGGATCATGAGCACACACGAGTTATGGTCGACTCTCCGATAATGTCATTTTATGCGTGTACCCTTGTGCATGCAGTTTTTCACAAATCTTTTGGCATATTTGTTTGTTGCGGGTTTCCCCATCTAGTTGATAATGTGTGCGCTCTTCCACCACAATTGATAAAAAAAAAAGTTTGGACCTCAAGCTTTGAATTATCAACTTGCAGTTCACCATCACCCAAACTACTTCGGAGCTGTTGATGAATTAATTAACCAGTAAAGTCTGCTGCCAGTCTCATCGCTTTAATACACTACCCACCTGGGGCCATCTTGTACCACCCCTAAGGTGATTCCAGAGAAACAGGAAGGAATCACGCAGGATCTGCAAATGGAGACGAATCTGACCGGGGCTGACTGAGAAAGAACCGATTAAACCCATGCCCATGGAGAAATGGAGAACTTTAGCCTTGTAGACATGGTGAAGACGACTTGCTGACTTTTAAACTGAGTGTCACAATGGGAAAGAAAGAAAAATTAAGTGATTTTGGTGGAGTATAGCAGACGATGCTGATTTAGTGGGACTTTAACACACAACCATCTCTTGGCTTTACAGAGAATGGACTGAAAAAGAGAAAATGTCAAGTGAGCAGTGGTTGTGAGAATAAAAATGCTTTGCTGTCAGTTCCTGAGCCAGAGCATTCACGTCTTGTATAAACAAGTTAAAAATAAAAGAAATGAAAAGTTAGGAATTGATGATTTTCATAAGCTCTGACATACTCCAGCCGTGTCTGACAGGAGATTCTAAACCCAGGCCTCATTATTCCTCCCACTCTTGTCTTCTTACTCCCATTTTTCTCCTGCATCAGCTGGCCCTTTGAGCAATGTCATGTAAATACAACTCCCTTTAAGGCTTTGACTTGGATAGTCCAGAAAACCAGACCACGCTGCAAAACTCAGCTTTGTTATTTTTTTCCATGCTTTTTTTTTTTTTTTTTTTTTTTTAGCTTACACCAAGCGTGCCCAAAGTGTGACCTTTGAAATAATTTTATAGCCGTAGGCCACAAGAATGACAAAAATTTGACGAGCAAGATAGAAAACAACAAAACCACAATAAAATTAGGAAATTGTATGCCTTTATTTGAATAAGACAAATGTGACAGGCCTTTTTTCTGTTTCAGATTTACATTGTAGTCAGAGAGTCTGACTACCAGAGTCAGACTGAGATTGAGACCCTTGTCAATCTCAGTTTACTGTTGCGCTGGTAAAACAAAATTAATTCCAATAAACTTACTTTTGCATTTTTATCTAAATAAAAACATGCGGCGTGAAGGAATTTTAACTCACCAATTGTGACTCATGATGCAGAAATTCAAACAAATGCCGATAACAAAGCTACATGATCTTACTTCACTCCTGTTGTTACATAAAGTCACCTGATCATCAGATTGTTCTGACATCATGTCCTAGTTGCTAAATTTAAGCATAGCCTCACCATTTCAACAGCAAAATAAAATCTGATTTCGTGTTAAATTCGTTAAGTAGGGAACGACAAAGCAACCGTGTCATGTTACTCCACTCATTTTCAGGAAATAAGGTTAACTATCAAGCACATTCCACACATTTGTGAATTAAAGCTGCAGCAGATGGTCTCAAGGGGAAGTTTGCACGAAAGAATGACATCACAACAAAACTTTCTGTTATTTCTTAGTGACTTCAGACTGTTGTAATGGCAGGCGGGGTGAAGTCGTTATGTGCTGCAATATTAGGGGTTTATGCAGTTGTCATTAAGCATTTCTTAAAGTGAGGAGTCATGCAACAAGAGATCTCCCAGCTATTTTGATTTCTACGGATGATAGAAACAGCTGCTTACAACAAACATTTGATTGCTAAGAGAAAAGAAAAAAAAAAAAACAGATGCAGAAATGCTGAAAAAGTCTGGCAACACCCACAACATCTGAAGTCAGTGCAAATGAGAGCAAAAGACAACAACAATCTGTGGATTTTTGTTCACTTTCCTTGAGACGCCTCATTTAAAGAGGCAGGTCTATTGCCGTGCTGTTCAATGAATCCCTTGACCAGTGGTCAGAGGGGACAATGGATGGGAAACCTTCATGAATAAACAGCGGGCCCGCACTGGTCACCAGGAGGCGAGTATGTGACCACAGCCGTAAACATCACCCACAAGCTGCTCAGGACTCTGATCTCTATGTCAAGAATGTTGTGAGTAAGAGCAGAGTCGTGGCATGGGCGTGTAACAGTATTCGTGTGTGTTTTATTAGATTACTGGTCAGTTATATGCGTGTCATTGTTTGTCCAGTCGTGCCTGAGATTCCAGACAAAACCCTTGCTTGGAAAAGTTATTCAAAATCTCTAGCGTGAACTTATGGGCTGCAAAACAGTGCTTACAGAAGCAGAAGAAATGATGTAAACTTAATAATATCCCAGTTATCAGCTTAGAAAATGTCCTCATATGCAGATCAGAGTAAAAGCCACTCATCGCTCCATGCTTCCTGTCAGTGAAACATCTCTGTCACTGTTAGAGAAAATAGCAGTGATAACTTTAAACTTTTAACTAAAGCATCCTCTGAGAGGCACAATCAGTCTAAAAAGGCCTCTGTAGACCCAAAAATCCTTACCACCAGCTCAAAATTGTGTGAATTCTTTACACAATAGCAATTATAAATACTGAGGGGTAATTTGTAAATGCTGTAGATGTGCTGTGGCAAACTTTAAAGATGGAAAAATTATGAGAAATAAACTATCATCAGCATATACAGTGATTGGATTATCAAGATAGTATTTTATAGAAGTAATCTTAAAGGCACAACTTAATCGGCACCAGTCCCTCGTTCCTCTTGCACAAAAGAAAAATGTCTTCTTTTCAGGACGTAACTGAATATGGTTTGGGTGAAATCTCCTGAGTCAGATCAAACAGGGATTAGATTGTATCAGTGTTTTTGTTTTTGCCCTTTCTGAGATAAAGTCCTTGCTCAGCAACTTTTGTACTCATTCATTTTTTGATAGAATTACTTGATTAAGTTACTCCAGGTGTACCTCCTCATTTGCCTGACTTGTTCTCGTTCTAACAGGATTTTTTTAGCAAATATTTTTGTCTCCTACCAAGGGACCCGAATATAAAAGCACCAATAAGAGCATTTAGAAAAAAAAAATGTGGATGTTTACTGCAAAGATTAGCTAAAAACTGCCTGCAGAAATCAATCGTCTCCTGAGGTGTTTTAAGAGCTTTACACGCAATCCTAACTTGCCCTCACTTTGCATTTCTTTTTTTTCCCTCCTTCACTGCAAGTTAAATAACACACAGGGGAAAAGTCTCTGGAGAGCAACGGCAGCACAGCTCACCTAAAACTGTCTGCCTGCACAGAGTGTACAGGCTTGAACGCACATTTTCTGGTATGCGGGTTGTGTCTGCCAAGTTAAGCTTTACATCTAAAGGGGAAGAAAACTGCCTTTGGACCTACAATAACAAAAAAATGAAACCAGCGTACGCGGTTCTTCCCTCCCATAATCTGCTGGGACGTCCAAGGGCATGAAGTAAAAAGGGGAGGAATGAAGTAGCTCTTTTTCTTTAAAAGGCAGAGAAAGCATACAAAGCAATCTGCTGTGTTGTTTAATGCTGCCGTGCCCTCCAGTAGTGAAAAGCCCTGTGCTCACGTTTAAGTTCAAAGGTCACAGCACATTCCAGACATTTTCTGTCTGTTTGTTTTTCCACCAGGAAGGTTCCTGATCCAGCCAGCCGCATTTGTCTCTGATCTGCCCACAACACCTGTGCAGGCTCTCATATTGATCAAACAAAGCAAACAGAGAAAAAAATAAAAAGTAAAACAGGATTGCATGCTTCCTGGCTCCTCTTTACCGTTCCTTCTTCTGCTTTTAGAGGACCTCCAAACTCCATCTTGCAGTTTAATATTTGAATTTGCTTAGCCTGATACATGAACCACAGTGTATGAGATGGTCAGGAAACCATATTTATTTTTTTCTCAAGGCAGCAACAAGGTAATTTATTGGTTCTCTGTGTTCAACAGATTCTTCATGTTGAAGTCATGCTGAGCAGGTTGAACTCTGCAAGCCTCCCCCCCCCCACTAAAAAGGTCACAGAAAGTCACTAAGTGTTGACAGCCCTGACCAGACAGGGACGACTCATTTTTATTCATAGGGATTTTAAAATGCTACCAACGACCACTTTTAATATTTGTAAAAGTGAATTTATCACCACCTTATTGGCTCATTGGCTTATGCTGAAACAACTCTATAAATGAAAAGGACGCAATACTGTCACAACAGTTCTACTTTTTATTGCAATATATTTTATCACATGATACATGAAACTAATTTCCTTTCAAACAAAGTGTTTCAGAAATAAGGACTGCGATGACATGCAGTGCAGATAAAAGTCTGTGAATGCTACTTAACAGACTGAGTTATGTAACCCTACTGAGGCTACAAAGAGAACGAGTCGTCAGTTAAGGAGCAAATCCAAAATTAAACAAAAAATGTTCATTCTTCACCCAAACACAAATGTGGTGCTTTTATTTTGAATTAAAATATTGTGCTCACAGTGTGTGTGTCAGTGTCAGCTCCTGCTAAAAATAGTCTGATACAGAATTACAGACTTCAGTGTGAGGCTTAAAATATACAAAATTATCTTGATGATCTTACTATGTGCACAAATATTGCAACAAACTTTTCATAATATGAAATTTGGTGAAGTTAAAAGGTGAAATGTATCTTAGCATTAGTTGGCTGAGAAACCATGAGCTGCTTGTTTCATAAGCAGCTCACTTGTGTTAATATGGAGACAGTAGAACAGCAAAAACATGAAATATTAAGCACAATAAGCACTTTAAAAACTCTGTGCTGAGGCTACTAATGTGACCCTACGGTCATTTGAAATGGCCACCCCACCAACATGTAAGTATTATAGAAGGAAAACATTAAGCAAGGTTGCTTAGAATCAAACATCAGACAATAATAATTGATGTTGAGTGAAAAAATTAGGTTTTTACTTTGGTGTCTAAAAAGTATATTGCCTCTTCACACTTCTTAAAACTCTCAGCTGTTCACGTTCACAAACACTTTAATTTGCATCTTGATTTCACTGAACTGGCTCCCTGAACTGGGATGGAAAATATTCCATAGCATTTACTTAGAAATGCGCTGCTCATTTTTTTTTAACTCTCTTTCAATGACTTAAGGAGGCCATAAGGTGCTTCGTGGAGTTTCAGTCTTCAGGAGGTGAGAAATCAAACCAAGTGAAAGGGCAGCAAACATTTAACTCTGTAATGCTCACTGAGGCAGAAGAGAAGCCTCAAGTAAGAAGAATCAGGTGTACGGAGCTTGAAATTTACAGAGTATCCTTGAAGTGGTCAACATAGCCTGTTTTGTCAGCAAATCGCGCTGGCCCTTACTGAAATATTTCCTGTACTTTCAGAAATTCAACAAAAAATGGGATGAGAGTAATGTTAAATCATACATTTTGCTCCCAAAATGTATTTCATTTCAAATATGATTTACAAAAAATATGAGCGTATTAAACCACTTTATCAACTTTTAGCTGTTTTTTTAATCATACTTTTCAATAATATAATCTTAGTTTTCCATCTGGTTTAGTGTGAATGTGTGGGAAACATTTCTGACAAGCAAGGAAGAAAGGTCGAACGAATGGATGTTTAATGTTCCATAAAAATAGTGAAAAAAATAACTTCTGGTGTGATAATACAATAATCATTGGTTTAAGTCCCAGTAACAGCAAATAAGAGCAATTCAAACACATAAAAAGTCCAATACTTTATCTGGAGAAAAGATAAAAACTGTGTAGACTCCACAAGAGTTGAGGAAATCAAGAAAAAATATATATATTTCAGACACACTTTGACATACTGCAGTACTTTAAATATTCATGGCTCCTACAGTACAAAGACAGACAGGAAGCAGAGGAGTGCTTAAAAAAAACAAGAGGCAAGGAGTGAGAAGAGAGCAAGGCATGCAGGAAAAACAATAGCGTTTACTGTAGGTCATTGGTGGGTTAAAACAAAACAAAGCTATGTGGTATGTAACCAAAAAAGAATGGGAAGGACCGACTCCACAAAGCACCCAGAGGCACAAACAAAAGTAAATGAAGTCAAACATGTACAACACAATTACTTGTGCACAAGTTGGCAGTGAGAAAAATGCGGTTTTGCTTGAGAGCAGCACAAGTATCTGAAGCTTTACTCTGATCTGAGGCACACCCTTGAAATATTTATAATGGTACCCCTACTAAACTATGATAGGGGTGAAGCAGTACTGCTTCTGTAGCTCCTGCTGGACTTCAGAACAGCTACAGCAGCCAAACTGGAGGCTGAAAGACTCAACATTCCTCTCATTGAATCCTATTACAGAGCACAGGAGCAATGCTGAAAGCTCCTTCGGTAATCATCCTAAATCCTCTACATTTGCTTCAAGCTCTTAATTTATGTCTATATTCATTCATTGTTTGGTCTGAAATAACAGGCTAAATTCACAGCAGGCCCAGTGGTATCTGTTTTTTTCTTTAATTTCATGTCCTTTTGGACAGTAGGTACCACAGAATGATTTTGTATCTCTAAACAGTGGTTGACAGATGTGGTCTTTTCCTAACAAACTCGGGAGTCCAGCTCACTGGGGTTTCCTGAACAGTCATACTTTCCACCGAGGAGGTTTACAAAGAGCTGGCCACCAAAGCTATCCACTGACCACACCCTCCTTTCAGGACAAGGACCAAGTTTTAGGTTCAACTGGAAAACAAACGCTGACAAAAGAAAATCATATCTAGTAGAAAGTGGCTTTAAATGTATCCGTGCTAGTATTAATACCCCATCAACTTTCTTTTGTATTTCAAATACTAAAATGTTTTTATTGGGTTTTTTACTTATAAAAATCTGAAAAATTGTCATGCATTTTGTTTATTTGCGCTGCACTTTGTGTTTTGCTTGTATTCCAAAAAACTTCCAAGTTTGATTTCATCTGAACAAAACACCTTCCTCCATATCTTTGCTGGTGCTCCTACATGGCTAGAGGCAAACTAAAAGTGGGACTGTTGATTACTTTCTTTCAACAATTCCTTTCTTGTTGCCACTCTTACACAAGGGCCAAAACTGTTTGAATTGCACAACTAATGAACAAACTGATCTCTGAAGCTCCTCCAGAATATTTTTTGCAGATCTGTCATACTTCTTTTAACATTCACATGGCAGATTAGCAGTGTTTTGAATGTCAGTGTTTGAGATGTTTTATAATCTAACCTTTAAACCTTTGGTTGCATTAATCTAGATTTTTTGGGGGGGATCACAGTAAAGGAGTCTGAACAAATATTTATGCCAATTAAACAATTATTATTCCCCCTCAGCTCTTCAGATATGTATAACTTTACATTTATTCTATATTTAAAATCCCAAATATATATATTAGAAGTACTTTACAAAATCTAGATATGAATATTTTGTACTGTAATACTGTACAGTACAAATGAAACTGTACTGTATAATGAAACCATCTGTCTTCATCTTATGAGTACTATTACCCTATGACAGACTTGTTCACCTGCTGGAATACAGCAAATTATGCTGCACCTTATCTAACAGCTTAGATAAATAGTGAAACTTTAATGGTCTCCATGGGGAAATTGGGTCAAACCAGCAGCAGATTCTAGGTCAGAGATAAAAATCTAGTGCCTGTATCCTTAATGAAACAATGTGACAAATGATAAAGAATATCTTAACATGTATTAGGTTTCAAAGAATTAGTTATTCTGTCCTCAGCACACTTTCTGTGCACTCCTCAGCATACATTTCCAGTGCATTCATGTGACCATAAACAAGACAAAACACATAAGTCCCCTGTAAATGTTTGCTCAATGGGAGCATTGTAAACAAGGGCAATGACAAGTCAAAGCTCTGGCATTTACCCATGCAAACTTCAGCAGCGCTGGACTAAAAATGACGTTGTAATCAGAGGGTTTAGAGAGCAAATGGAGGAGGAAGGCAGGAAACCCAGGGAATGATAGACTAAGCTCTATGAATTACTCAGCAGACACGTCTCGCTCTCTACTTCTTCCCTGCAGGAGATAATGGGGATCATCCATCTTCTTGGCCTCCTTTATGCCCTATCTTTTGGCCATCATCTGCATTTAGGTCAGCAGATGAGAGATAACAGGTTCTTTCTAATAGCCCCAAAGCTGAGAATTTGATTGGAGGTGAATCCAGTTTGGGAAAGTTGCAGAATTATCTGGATGATAATTACAAACCATATAAGAAATAAAGCAGTGTCTCATCTGTTTCGCTAAAGTAAATGGTGCATTATTTAAAAAAATAATAATTACTGGAAAGCTGCAAAGCAGATTTCGCAACATCTTTTAAACACTTATCCAATAAAATAGAAACAAAAACAAGAGAATTTGAAAATGAATACATCCCTGGGGGAAACCTACCTACCATTACAGTTATAAGATTGCTGCAGATTGTTTATTTCACACATCAGCTGGCCCTAGATGCTGACGCTGGAATATTATCTATCTGTGCTGCTGGATAGCCTCAAACTGATACTACTCAGACAAATCCGTCTGATAAACAGCATAGGATAGTGTGCATCACACTTTGCATGAATAAAATGTTTCATGACACTCACACATCAAGTCATTCACTCAGATATGCAAAAGGAACCAAGGTATGCTTCTCAATATGAGAGAAATGTGTCTTGATTTTCTGTCTCAGGCAGAAGAGCTCGTTTTGAAGCGTAGAAATCTTTTCCGCAGGACTTGCAGGTTTTCATCTGCTTCTGATGAAATGAGTTACCTAAAATATACTGTACTCAGACACAACACAAGGGCTGATGCATTTTAAGAGCATCATTACGGGGTGAAAAGTTCAGAGCAGCAAACAGGAATAGTCCGTGAGGGAGCAGCGAAAAAGAAGTCATCTCTTTAGCCTTCAAAACATGACATTCCTTTCTTTGATCAGAAAAGAAATATAGGAAGTATGGAGGCAGCGAGGCCTGGAGACAAACACGGAACAGGGACAAGACTTGGAAAGGGACAACTCGGGATGTCAGTGGCAGAAAAGCAAGGAGACAGTGCTATCTGAGCTGGGACAGAGCAGGATGTGACATGTGGAGAGCAGGAAGAGGAAACTGGACATATATAGATTAGATGGGTAGCCACTCTTGAAAACATGTGTATTCCATTAGAGGCTTCAGAGGCAGCTAATGTGGTTGTTAAAGTGTATGCACCTTGGGTCTACTTCTAACCATGGTGGGATTCTGCAGCAGAGACAACCCCCAAAGAGAAAAAAGTGGCATCTAAAATGTGACTCTAGACCTGACCTCCTCTGTTCTCACAAAAAAAAAAGAAGAAAAAAACCAAAACGGGTCAAATGACAAATCTAATCAGAATTAATGTAGGTCATTAATTAGCAGAACTTTATTGCAGCTTAGCTAATTTTACTAGATAATAGGAAAGAGCTTAACAATGAGTCTCACTGAATTAACCCAAAAAAACAACACAAGCCCTTTGTGGACAAAAACAAGCACTTCTTTCTTTTTGTTCAGAGGACTAGATTAGTGCATTCTGAGGATTTCTGCTTACCAGCAACCAATGAGCCCGCTGTAAGGAGCTGATTTACAACAACTTAGCGTTAAGTCCTGTGATTAGCAAATATGAGGAAATCTAATTCCAATCTTTGGAAGGATCAAGCAGGAAGGGCTAATGGAAAGTGGACACAATGCAGGAAAAAACTGCAATGAGGTGGCTTACACAACATTTTGTCTGTTGAAGCGATTTTGTGGTTATGCATTCATAGAGCTAATGTGAAAAATATATATAGGCTATATATATTTATTTAATCAAAGATAAATTTCAGATAACAGATTGAAATCAATGGTGTTGATCAATACCTTTTGAGTGATCTGGCAGAATGCTTTGTTTGAATGCTTTGGGCTCTGTTTACAATAAATGCCATAGTTGAAGCATTAAAAGGGATTTTGCAAGTAAACAAAACCTGACATTAAGAAAAATTCTTAAAGCTGCTTTTACAATAAATACAGTTATAACTTTTCTATGCGACAGACTGGCGACCTGTCCAGGGTGTACCCCGCCTATCGCCCGGATTGTTAGCTGGAGATGGGCACCAGCAACCCTCCCGACCCCACCAAGGGACAAGGGTGTATAGAAAATGGATGGATGGATAACTTTTATATGCTTCTAACAGAGGAGACTGAGTGAAGCATACATCAGTATCACGGGCGTGTCAGTGTGGTTGTTGGGTTAGATCCATTTGATCAGATATGATTGATCTGTGATCAAATGTAAAACTTCAGGACAAAAACACTGAATTAAATTCATTTCGAGTCATAACCTCCTGACCTTTAAGTCCCTGTTATGAGAGGATACAAAAAGGTAGAAGTTCATTTGGGGCATTTTTCTTTCAAATAAACAGAGAAGAGGGGCGACAGTGATGCCGATATGTTTTCAAACAGTGTACACAAAAAGTCAAAATAAAGGGCGGTGGTCCTGAAAGCTGTCACACCTAAAGGAAGACCCCAGTCAGGACACCCTGGCCTGCAGTCCGAGCTTAACTTACCTTCAGACAGCTCCAGCTCCAGCTCCGCCAGCTTCTCCCGGACCTCCGCCGGAAGGGTCATCGCGACCGCCGGCGTGGGTTCCAGCATCATTGAGAGCAACCCGGCGGAGGTTCTCTCAGCCATGGTGGTCCAGTACGATGCGGTCCGCTGAGGCGATGAGGACAATGCCACAAAACGTGACTAATAATAATGAATACAAAAATAAATAAATAAACCGGAGTGTACAGGCGCTCCTGGGTGCGTTTCGGCTCAGAGCGAACAGGGTGTTGGGGCCTCTCCTGCCTCGCTGCGTCTTGCAAAGGTGTGTGAAATCTCTCCAACCTTCATGACACGGCTAGCTGCAAGGCTAGTGGACACACCTGGATCCGTGTTGCCATGCACAGAGTCCGGAAAGGCTTCTATCGCTGTGTCCGCGGCTGTCGGCTCCCCACAAGGACTGTCGGCGGCTGTGTGTCCTCAACTGTGGAGGAAACTCATTCAACTCCTCGCTCGCTTCCCACGGCGCAGTCGCCATTGCATCATAGCAACAGCAGTCCTCACGGTGCGCGTTCACGACGAGGGTAGCTCGTATGTGTGTGAGCGTGTGTTTGTGAACTCTGTGCTAGAGCTCCTTACACAACTTGCCTGCCTCCTACTGTCATATTTTTGAGGCACTTTCAAACACTCTGAGATTTACAAAAGCGTGCCCGTGCTGTCTGCGACGTAAATGAAATTTAAAGAAAACCAGAACCACAGAAAGGCAGAAAATATTTTTGAAAAAATGCATATTTTGCATATTACAGAAAAGTTGAGTGGAAGAAAAAAGTATGGTAGGAAAAAAATCAGACTAATGACAAAGTATTTTTTGATAGAATTGTTAGAAGCATTTTATAATCTACACATGAAGAATTATAACAAGCAGACTTAGATAGGGGGGACCACTTGCACAATGTTTATTTGCTTGTTCATTGTGCAAGTAGCGCATAAATTAACTCCCTAAATCTGTCAGGTTGCATTGTTTTTTCAGTTTAAAAGTTCAATTAATTTATTGAGCAAAGGACTGCAAATAAAGAACTTTAGTGTAAATTTGTCATCGTTACATAAAATACATTATGGATGAAATGTTTTTGAAGATAAAAACTAAAAAAATAATCTATGGCCATTTGGTTTCTCTCCAGTTTGTTGAGTGTCGCACTCAGAGTACCGTGAGGTAAAGTAAAGCAGGGGGAATCCAATTTTATTTTTATTGTACTCCCAAAGCCATGGAGAAATTTTCAGTTATTCACTGAGATTTATTTGCAAGCAGTTAAGTGAAAATGAAATGTAAAATATTAAGCTACCACTGCGGCATTCAATTTACTATCAAACTCTTGTCAGTGTGTTTACATAAATCTGTTTTCCATTTTGAAAACAAATTGGTGCAGCTTACTAAAACTGTCAGTCAACAAAACTATCCCTGAGATTTACACTGTGCAAAGATTAGGGCAGGGACCCAAAGCAGTAGGCTGAATATATGTTGAGCCGCTTTTACAAAGTCATAGAGTTGAGTGGAGTGAAAAAGTGTGGTAGAAGATCTGTGAGTGTACAAGGGTCATAGACAAGTTAAATAGTCATATAAGAGACAACCCAATTTCAAAGTTTGGTCAAGCAAAACCCCTTCAAGTTTAACGTGAATATTTGAGTCAGGGCTTCCTGAGCGCCGATATAAAAAATATATTTGTCAGAGTTGACATAAAGATGAAATCCTGTTTCCTACGGTCATTCCTCTTCCCAATAATGACAAGCAACATTATTTCTGTTGCTTGTCAAGCAGAAATAAATAAGTAATGAAACACATTCCAAAACAATGTTAGTGTTTTTGTTCTTGTGACAGTATTTAAAAGATAATGCCCATGAATATATCATGGAGATTGTATATTTTCTAACCATCAAACGTTAATAATTTGTAAGGTAAATAATAAATAAATAAATTGTAATCAGAGTAATAATTTACCAAGAGAAGCACAAAACCTGGATTAATTACATAGGGTCGCATTTCTGCTATCATGAGGTCTTGCTAATGAAAACGCTACATTTAATATTAGATACATCAAATACAAATACATTACATTTCAGGAATGTAAAAAAACACAACAACAAAACAGACAACTTTTGTACTACATAAATACAAAATGACAAATGTCCTTTAGACACAATTAATAACAAGACAATAGAAAATAATGTGAAGTAGTAAAAGGAACAGCGAGGTAACAGAAAACAATTGCTTAGTTACATTTTCAAAACAGTTCTAATGTTTATTTTGTCTGGCCAATGATTTTTGTTGAGATTTTTCATATGATGTAATGTTCTGCATGTTTGGTCTAACTTGAATTTACATCTTTATATTCAATTTCTCTTCAACTTCCCTCTCTTTGCACTGTACATCAACATGAAGGGTTACCACATGTATCATATTCAACAAAGACCTCACTGGAAGTTAATGGCAATAAAATGAATGAAAGCAGTTTCGCCAGGAAAAGTGTCAACAGTTTGTTGGTTTTAGATATCTGACATGATTCATATCTTACGGATCCTCTCTATTAGCTGATAGTTAAAAAAAATCATTTTAGTTAGAGTTTTTCATATAAAGTGAATAAAAACATAAAAGGCTTTGTAAAATGAGCAACACATGAATAAAATGGGCAACACATGCCTGACAACAACATAAATATATAAATTAGACTTAAGATTTTATGAAGACTAGCAAAGCACAAACCTGAAATGATTCAAACCCTACAGGGCATGAAGGTAGCATAGTGTACAATCTATTTTTTACTTCTTTATTTTGAAGTCTGATTTTTATTTTATTTTATTTTTTTTGCCATTAGCTGCCAACTAAGAGTTGATGTAAAATTAAATTTTAATGACATTTTTTGCTTGCTGATTAAAAAAATAACAATTTTTCAGTTTAATAAATAAATAAAAAAATGAATGAGAAAATGCCCAGAGTCCTTCATTTACAAAGAATGTCTAAAAATTAAAAGAGAGTCGCAGTATGAGAGTCGCACATATATGTAAAGTCAAACATCAGAGGTCATGTTCAATGGTTGTATATGTCTGTGCGTAGAGTTGAAAATAATTGAAAAGAGAACTGATCTGCAGGTCAAATATTTCAAAAGACGCCAAGTTATTGCAAATTTTCAGCTTTTCTAATGTTAATCAATAAAATGAGTTTTCAGACTATATGAATATGAACATATATGTTATATTTATCATGTAATATATATATAGTTTGTGTGTGAGAAAACATACTTAAATATTGCAGCACATAAACAAGAATACAGTTTGTTATAGAAATTTCATTAAAAAGTGGTAATCATTCAATTGAAAAAGTGACATTTTGTTGTCACAAATTTTTATAATTATAACTTACAGCTTATAAAAACCCCTAATTTAATTTTTGTATTAAACATTTGTATTTGTTATTGTTCTTATCATTTTCTAAGACACTGAATTTTAGGAATTCATTTGCTGTAAGCCACAAATATCAAAACTAACAGATTTAAATTTTGGAAATATATCATCATGTTTGCAATGAATCTCAATAATATATGATTTTTAACTTTTTGAATTAAATTACTGAAATAAATAGACGTTTAATAAATCCATTATTACGCCTCTATGGTGTCTTCTTTCATTTTAACCACTAGAGGTCAGTATACACACAGAAAACATGTTCTTCATGAGGCATGTAGTGAGTCCAGCGCCACAGTTTTAGGTGGTTAGTAAAAGTCATAATGTTTCTGTCACTTTTCTATTCTAGATAAAGATTTTTTCTCAGAGTGTGTTTTACATCACAACGGTAATTTGCTTCAGGATGTTTTTGGTTATGGTCATGAATGGCTCCATTCACCTTCATTTGAACATCAAGCAGATCAGTTTTCCTGTGACGACAATGACAGAAGCAGTTTAGATGAGCAGAACACGATGTTGAGCATAGATGACATTTATTGGGAATATTACCTCCTCTTGGCTTTGCTTAAGGCATCAGTCAGTGCTTTTAGGTAAACAGAGTGATGCTGCTCTTGTAGCAGCTGGCTTTCATCTGTCCAGCAGTGACTCCAGAGTACGTCTGCTTCTGTGGGGGGGGTTTCTCTCATGGCTAAGCCGTCGCAGCCGTCTTGGTCCAGATGCTCAGACTCGGGAACCACGTAGCTCTGGATGAAGAAAAGTTTCGGCTTGCCGACCATCACAGGACAACTGTCACCTAAGAAGAGATCTCTGATGTTTTTGGCAGAAAGACCTCTACCATGCGAGTCTGTGCCCAGGATATTGTCATCGAAGCTGCGGCTAATGATGCAGCAGACAAAAGCATCCTCGTTGAGGCTCTGTCTGTGTTTGGAGACTTCTTTAAGAGTTTCAAAAATCTCATCAGCACCCAGCATGGTGTGGTAGAGAACGTTGAAGTGGAGAGCCTTAAACGTGTTTTCTAACATTCCTGAGGAAGAAAAGATGACATGAGATTATAAAAAAGACATTGTGATCGGACAGTAAACAATCATTTTGTATATCACTTTATATAGATGTGAGTAAATGTGTTGCCGCCTATGGTAAAGACCTTTAACATAATATCACTGATCATCCACCTTACCCAACAGTGGACATGAGGGGCATTTCCATACATATCATACTTATAATTCATGGAAACAGAATGTGAAGGATTAAAAATTAGAAGTTTTATATACATCTGGTCAACTTAAAAAGTTCATGAATTTAACTTTTTTTTTTTTTTTTTTTTTGTTTTAAATTTTTTAAAGTAGGGGTCTTAAACTGGAGTCTTCAAGGGCCAGACAGACTCCTGCAACTTTTAGATGCAATTATTTCTTAATAACTTTGTTTTCCCACAACATGTTAACCTTGACCTGTGTGTGGGGAGGGCCTGCTTCGAAAAACTTTGAAAAGTAGCTCTGAAAAACTAACAGCAATACAAAGCATCTCAGTTACAATATGATGACGAAGAGGAATAAAAACAACAATGAGGCGCTTTGCACTTACGATGCTTCCACATTTTACTGAATATTTTGGATGGAAATCAAAGTTTTGTTGTTGTGTTGGTACCTCTTCTTAAATAAATGTTTGTAACTCACCTCCATCATTACCTACGCAGTCAATAATAACACAAACTCCTCTCTGATCGGCCCTTAAGTTGTACTGGTCAGGTTGTCTCTAAAATGTAAAAACAAAACATACACGTGTCATTAATGCATCATTACAAACCCATCACAGTAATAAAGGCGCAGATTTAGGGCCATTTACTGTGGGTAAAAACGTCAATTTGGGAGTTCTAATTATTTATTTAAACTATGCAAAACACAATTTTAATTGCCAAACACCTTTTTTTCTAACAAATACAAATTTGATGAAAATCGTATTTAATGTTAATCAGATGAAAAGGCAAGATGAGTTGTAAAATAAATAACAGTAAGGTGTGATGTCAAATATAACACACGATACCATTTTATACCTTATATAAATTGTGACCTTTTTTCAATATTTTACTCACAGCAGCTTGACCACTGTGTTGTGGAGGCAAAGAGTGTTCAGATGTTGCACCTGTAAAATGAACAGAAGATGAGAGACAATTACTGTCCATTCCTATTAGCTAAAAGCTTAACAAGAGTAGCATATAATGTTCATATATTTTTATTATCTAACCAGCGTGCCAGGGCTGTCTTGACTCAGCACTTGTTTCTTGTGCTTCGATCTAAACTAGACAAATACTTTCTGTAATTTGTTTAAAGTGATCTTGACCAAAAGTCCTCAGACTTTTTTAAAATGATTTTTTTTTCTTTTAGATTTTTAATAATCTTTATATATAAACGTTTGTTCAGTCTTGATATGGTTTGCAATCAATCACTGCACAAGACACTAAATCTTTTGGTTTAACAGATTTTTCATTGAGTTTGGTTATCCAGTTGCATTCAGGATCATTGTATGACATCCTGCTCAACAGTGTTCGGCATCAGACAGATTTTTATACAAATCTTTTTAAATGTCAATGAGAAATTGTATCAGCTAACCAACATATATCAAGTATAGACATATTTGTAATGTTTTTGGACCCTCTTTTGCTTCAAAAGTGTACTGTGATGTTAACACCAGATAATTTGAGTTCTTTAAATTGTGACTTGGGGCCTACATGGATCATACCTGTCATTGTGCTACTCTTAACCAACCCTGAACCATTTCTCCTTTGTTAGTCGGACACATTGTCCTGCTGAAAGAGCCGCTAAGTAAAACCATGACAGGGTGAATCTAGTTTTAAACAATGCAGAGGGATGTGATACGTTTGCAAGTAAGATCCTCTTCGAATGGGACCTGTGGTTTCCCAGCAAATATCAACCTAAAACAACTTAAGCAAATGTTGGGCTTGCATTTTTGTAATAGTGCATCCTGATGTCAGATGTTCCCCAGATAAGTAACGCACACACCCACCCATAATGGTAAAGGTTCAACAGACCAGGTCACCTTATTGTATCACAGTCCATATGGTCCAAATGTAATGGTTATGTGGCCACAATTAATTTTTTTTAGTGGTGGACAGGGGTCAGTATGCGCGTCTTGACAAATCTGCAACTGTGCATCAATGCACACAATACACTGTGCTGTACCGTTCTATCAAAACCAGTGCAAAAATCTTCAGCTTCATTGCATGCCTAATGAACCATTTCAGTCAGCTTAGAAAAAAAAATGTTCATTTTCAGTTCTCTTTTCATAATCATCTCATGAGTCATTTGAAGCATTTAAATACTAACTTCTTCAATTAATGTTCTCACCTGACATCTTGTAAGCAGCCACTGTTCTGGCCAGATCAAGCCTGCCAATATTTCGCAAACAGTCCTCGACAAGCTCTACTGTTTCGGGTGACACTAAATCCAGCTTCTCCAGTTCAATCATCACTTCCAAGAAGGTCTGTAACAGATCATCTGTAAGATTTTTCATTCAAAGTGAAACCCTCCCGTTGCCAAAGCACATAGTCACAGAAACCCATACACACTCTCAGCCTGAAAGTAAAAGTATATAAGGGTTTACCTT
Organism: Poecilia latipinna; assembly: GCF_001443285.1. Classification (NCBI taxonomy): domain Eukaryota; kingdom Metazoa; phylum Chordata; class Actinopteri; order Cyprinodontiformes; family Poeciliidae; genus Poecilia; species Poecilia latipinna. Next base: position 203,389 of record NW_015112885.1, read on the forward strand.
GACATTTTCTTTTTTTTCAAGGGATAAAGTCCTGCCTAATAAAAATTTGATTTGCTCCACATCCTCCATTTGGAGATTGTCACTTATAGTAACCATCAGTACTCTGCACAAAGACAAAATGCGTTAGTAAATGAAAGGTCAACTATTGAAACGGAAGGTAAACAAAGTATATTACCTGAATCTTGGGAGAACTTGTTTATATGTCTGAACCTTCTTTTCTATCTCGTTTCTATCCACTTTGTAGACTCTTTTTAGAATGTCGTAACGTCCTAGCTGCCTGAGGATGGACATTAGAAACAGGGGAGGGTCTGGGTGAAAGTTTACTTTGACTCTTAAAGTCTCCCTAACGCAAGTCACGCTGCTGTCCGTAACCAAGCTCCCACAAAGGTAAATTGCCTTTGTACGGTCCCCAGTTGTCAGATCCTCCGCGATAGCGTTGATCCTATGGTCATATTCTTCAAACGGAGACATGTTGTTTTGTTGATAGAAGTGACTTCACGACGACTAAGAAAAGAAAGGGAAAGAAAAGAAAAGCATTAACCCAAAATGGCAATAGTTAACGTGGAATTGAGCTTCGCGGCTGTTGTTGTTGTCTCTAAAGTATTTATACAACGCGACCTACCTTATAGCTTTGTAAAATGGCTTCAATGGAAACGGCAATCTACAAGTGACGACGCCTTTGGGGAAATACCCAGAGACGGAAGGAGACTACGTGGTGTGTAGACGCAGAAAACCCGTTTCGGATAAGCTAAGACTGCAAAAAATTTTAAAAGAAACCTCGACTTTCATGGCCGACGAGGGGGATTCTTATCCTGTAAAGCGAAAGTGAAGGAACAGCTGATTTCCGGTACAGACCCATAGTCGAGACTAACAATGCAAACTTCCGATTTCTTTATAAAGCAGAAGCAAAACTTCGATACTTCTAAAGGACTTCAACATTCATAATTGTTTTAATTTGTCACATGATAATTTTTAATATGTACAGTTGAAAGTAGATTACTCGCCTGACACAGCGCTGTTCTGGCAAGAGCCACCCCCCC
>NW_015112885.1:207649-265592 GCF_001443285.1 Poecilia latipinna
CCCCCCCAAACTAATATAAAAGTTATGTTAGTTTGTTGTCTTTATACATTATCAACAGTTTTTAAAATTGGAAGTTAAATTGCATGATGCCATAAAAGTGAGCTCAGTAATATTTAAGAGTCCACAAATATTCATTATTGGAGGATGAAGATGACCTTAGACACGTTGTCCCCAACATTATGGATCAAGTCATTCCCATTTGTCATAAAACCTGCAGACACTTCCTTCTGTTCCACAAAGTATCGCCAATCTAATGTTTAAAACTCAGACCACAGGTTCTATAAACTACGCATGAGGGCACTTTATCTTGAGCTGTCTACTGATAGCATTCCCACAGCATTCTCTGATGCAGAACTCCTTCCTGCTCCACCCAAATATTCACATAAACAATAAGCACACACAACAAGCAACAGGATAGGTAGCTGGGGCATGCTGGTTTCTGTTACATCGCCTCCTTTCCATGATTGCTTTCATGATACAAAATTTTAACAGAAATTGTGATCTGTGATTATGTAATTTTCTCAAACGTCCTGCTTATGCCTCACTTGACTTTGGACTCAGGCCAGTCATATATGGCATAATATGTGTGGCTACTCAACACAGGGGGTGCCAACTCCTCATATACTATAGATGCAAAAATACAACACTAAACTAATTCACAGTGCAACTTAGAGATAATAAAGCCTTTCTTTGTTTTGTTACTTGGGCACTCAAGCACCCCTTGCTGATGCTGTCCTGGGCAACTGCCCTTGATACCCTTATCTAAAAATGCCACTGGTCTGAGATTAAATCAGACAAAAATCTTGAGTCAGAATAATGAATTCAATTGTCACACTGAAATTATTTTAGATATTGTTTTGGCACATCTGTCAAAAACGGATTAACATTTCTGTACCATTAGCTATATCGAGTGAAATCTCTTGGGTATCCTAAGCTTCCCATAATAATTTGTGTAAAAATGTTAAATATATAACAAGAAATACATTTAAGAAAAGTAGTGGTACTTTTGCACATCATTGCATTTCTTCCTGTTATGCGCTGTACTGTATCAGTTCAGACTTGAAATCCCGATTTAGAGTTTTCCTATGTCCGTGAATGCATCACTGCTACTCCCCCTGCAGAACGCCGAGTTCCGCTCGGTCCAGCCAATCGTGTTGCACTGTCTTTCAGCACCATTGCAGTGTGGAGAGATCATTTGAAGCTCGGAGACACACAGGGATCATTGGAAGGAAAAGTACCCGACCTGAGTGACCGCCCTGGGCAAACACATCTTCTGCCTCCCTGTTATACAATCAATGTTTTACGGCTCGTTTGCCATTCTGCAGTCCAAGTGAGTATTAATTTACACTCGAGCTGGGGGGAAAAAACAGAGAATTGTCCAGGTAGTCAGTCAGTCAGTCAGGGGGGCTGCTGGTGACTTGGAACATCATCAGCACTCTTGTGGATGTTAACCCGCAGCCAACCAGGAGACTTCCTCAGCGTCAGGTTGTGCCAGGACGGGTAGCTGGGGACCGCACACACACACAGCAGATGCTCCCGGTGTTGGAGCTTGGCTGCCAGCAGTCAGCCTCAGTTAAGCGAGCCTCGGCCTGGTCACGACTGATGAAAAGCGAGGATGTCCACCAGCTGCTGACAAGAAGAGGCATGCTAACGGTATGCGAGACAAGCTAAGGCAGCTAACTCTTGTGTTTAGGCTCAGGCTGTCGTGGCACTTTTTGTTTTAAATAAAACCTTAGCTAACAGTAAACTAACTGGCTAACGGAGCTGCGCACCTCTGAATCGTCAGTGTAACTGGTTAGTTCGCTTCAGTGTTTTAGGTCAAACACCAAAGTGTGTTGATAGTTTTATTTCTGACTACTACACATTTAATCTTGAACGTTTGGAGTGTATATATGTCTTGTGTCGTTTTTTTTGGGAAGGATGAACTCCTCCGACGGCAGAGCTGGGTGTCTTATTTTGAAAAATAGGTGCGGAAGCTTAAATTTTCTCTTATTTCGCCAGTTTTATGCAACATTCATATCTGATATGGCTACAGTAAGTGTGTTATTATGTTGGTTGCATTAACAAAGTTACTGCTAAGTGAAGCAGTGCACTAATGAACAATGAGCAGTCATAACATTGTGACCATGGTAGCTTAAGGTTAGTTCCCCTCCTCATTTTGTAACTGTAGTGGTCTGCTAAAACAATGAAGCATGAACCATGCTTCATTGTTTTATTATCGATGGCACTCTGTAATTTGCGACAGAAACATTCCTCTTGAGGAACTAGGATTCGTACGTACGGAAAAGTGTAGTATCTGACTGTTTTCCAGGGATGTGTAGGTCAAGAAAATAGTGTTGAAACATGTTTCTATTCACTTTAAAAAATATATTGCTATCCATCCATCCGTCTCCTTTACCGAACTATATATGTGTTTGCCATTTATTCAATGCTACATACAGCAATCTGACCATCCATGAACCTTTTAAATTATTCATCCATCAGCTTATTTGTTTATCTATGTTGTTATCCATCCATCTGGATGTCCAATGATCAGTTTGTCTGTTTGTCCATTCATCTGACTGTCCATCAATCGATCTGGCTACACACCTACCCATCCAAATATCTGTCTCATCACCTATAGTACATTTATCTCTTTGTTCATGTGCCCGTCAGTCTGCTTGTCTTTTATTTTTTTTCATCTATCCATTCATCCACTCATCATTCATTCAGCTATTCTTCCTGACATCCATTTGTCCTTCCATACATTTGTGTATCATCCATCCTGGGTCAGATAGAGTATCTGTCTCACTATCTATCTATTTAATCTGTTTGTTCATCTGTAACCCATCATGTTCTTTTTTCCACACTTTGTTCCATTTGGATGACTTTACCAATTTTGAAATATAGAAAAAGTTCCTAAGTCAATGAACTAAAAACATATTGATGAAAATATTGAATTTTGACTGGTATTTTTGGATTTAGAAAATATCTAGGAGCATCATTTTAATGTTCCTACATTAAAATAATGTTCCTTCATGGCAACAGTTCCCTGGCACAAAGTAACAATTTCCCTATCAGGGAACAAATGAGCTGGAAATCTATTAAAAGCGCCTAAGGAACAGTAATATCACTTACTGTTTCCGCCAGCAAGTGATAATCAGGTTCAGAAGCTTCTGTATTGTTATTTTGTAGAACAGAAGATGAAATACTTGGTAAAGCATTAGCTTTTAGGAACGTCACTAACACTCTGTGTTGTTTAGTGAACCCTCCAAAACACTCTATATATCAAGCCCAGTTAACGCTAAAGGCACAGAAGTATTCATATGATTGTATAGTGCAAAGGTTCCCAAACTGTGGGGTGCGCTCCCTAGGGGGGGCGCCGTGCCATTGCAGGGGGGGCGCGGGAAACCGTCTGGATGGATGAAAAAGAACTAAAACATGAACACTGTATGCGCTCGGTTTTTACCTTAGAATGGCCAACTCTCTGTTATTCCTCTGTCAATTTGATACAGCAGAGGCTTCCACACTTCCCATATCTGTGTCCTCTGTCACTTTTATCAGCAGTTAAAACTGTTTAATCCGTTGCTAACATCTGGTAACCTGTTTTTCCGAGCCGCCTCTAAACGCAACATGAGTGCTATGACGCTCGCCCTGGGTTTACACTTGTACGGCAGCGAAGGAGACCTGCTGCTGCTGTGCAGAGCTACAGGTGTGTTATAATCATGGCAGCAAACCAGTAAAACGCAAAGAACTTTTCACAGTTTTTCCCCCAAACTAACAGACTGAGTTGAGTAAAGTTTTTGGATGCAGGTAATGCTAGCTAAAAGATGACTAGCTAGCTAATATCAATACAGAACCTTAAGGTTAACAAGTAGCCTGTAGGCTACCGATGTTGTCTATGTCCAGCTAGTACATTAATTTTGTCCCCCAAAAAAGTCGATTTCCCACCCCTTCCCCTCATTCTTAGAGACAGGGAGTCTATAAGAATCCTCTTCCGCCCCCCCTCACAAACGTTGTTCAACCATATAGCTATTTGTAAGCCATAGGGAGGCGGGGGGCAGAAAATGTTTGGAAACCACTGGGGGGGCCCAGGAGTAAAAGTTTGGGAACCACTTGTATAGTGAAAGAATTTTATTTTATAGACCAGCCAGAGGGACTCTAAACACACACCCAGAACTACAATGGAATGGGTTTTAAATGAAGGCAGATTCATGTGTCAAAATGGTCCATTCAAAGTTCTGACCTAAATCTAATGAGGAATTTGATGCAAGATTTAAAAATCGATACTCATAGGTGCTCTCCATTTCATCTGACCGAGCCCGAGATATTTTGCGAAGAAGAGCGAGAGAAAATGTCCGCCCAAATGTTACCCAGAAGACCTGAAGCTGAATTTGCAGGTAGTGAAAGTTGTATGAACAACAACCGAAGGGTGCGACTATATTTGCAAAATGCTGTCTTTGTTCTGGTGCCCTGCTAATGTATAGTGTAACTAAGAAATCTCTTGTTGGACACTGAGGTGCCTCTGTAAATAAAGATGTCCCAGCACTGCCATGGGATCCTTTGGGTATTAAATTGGCAGCGGCTTTAAAGCACATTGACTCTGTTTGCCCAACCTGGCAGAACCCAGCTGTTTAGGATGGAAAGGGGCCTTCAAGCAACTCTCCTCTCAACAGAAATGCATCATTCCTGATGGTGGTTAGTTTTACTTTAGTCAAATTGTTGTCTCGGTGCAATGCCGTCCTTAGACATTTAATTATTTATCCTTTTTTTGTTTTTGAGCTACTGAACCAGTGAATTAATTAAACATAAGTTAAAATGATGACGCTCTGCATTGATAAGCTGCCATTACAATAGTGATGTAATAGGCAAAAGATGCAGAGCTGAAGATCTAGATAATTCCATGCCATCTGCTGCTCATCGTCAGCCGCCTTCTTCTTCCTCCTCCTCCTCCTCCTCCTCCCTTGCTACATCTCTGCTACCATGTGTTTTGGGACTGGGCTATCATCAGAGCTGTGGTCTATTTTAGACAGAAACTCCATTTACCCACTTAATCTGTGTCCCCGTCTGCAGGAGTTGAGTTTCATGTGCTGCTCAGTGCTGTAATCTGTTCAACCCAACATGTTTAATGAGGGCAAAGACTTTAATATACAACCGGAAGCTGCAGCAACGGGACTGTGCACTTTATAAGTGACTCCAGTGAACTTTCTGCTGGCAAAAGTTATATGTATTTGATGTAATTAATAATAGCTAGGTTTATTTGCAGGTAGTCTATCTGGACCAGTTGCGAGCATATCGAAGTGTGTCTAAGCTAAAGCATCTCTGTTGCTGTATTGAACCCTCACAGTTTGTTAGCTCCCTCCCACCACTGGTGATGCACACACACAGAGGATCAAAGCTGTAATTAGCCTGGCATGGATTAGCAGCGGGGACTATTTTCCACTGTACAGTGCTCCCTCCCACAGAGTCACACAGGCAGACATGAACCCCCCCCCCCCCCTCCCGCCTTTCCTCTTCTTCGAACGGAAAAAAGACGAATTACCATGTTGTTGCACACCATGAGGCTGAACATGTGAGAAACCTCACAGTTCTCTTTCAGCTTGGAGATGCATTTTGTTTTATTTCTTCAGTGAACTCCCTTTGAGCATCCAAGTTGGTTTCTAGATTTCCTCACAAGTCATTAAAGGCCATTTTAGTTTTTGTTGTATTGCAGTCAGCTGGACGTGTAGTTGGCATGCAGGGAGAGCAATGCCACTGCTGACTCATTGCACTGCCAGATATGAAGTGTGTGTTGGCTGTCTCTGATATACATGCTGCTCTGTGAGCCAAACAGCAGTTCACAGGAGGAAGAACAGCAGGATGTGTGTTGTCTCCTGCAGCAAGGACTTCCACTATAAGTTACTGTTTAACCTTCAGGTTCTTTAGTTTGTCTTTGGTGTGCTAGACTGTCCATATGAAAAAGTCAGGTACTCACACAATGTTCAATTTTACTTTGAAGTAAGAAAGAAGGTGGTTTTTGAGGATAGGTCCAGCTATATGATGGAGATGACCACTCAGGGCTGCTTTTAAAGCTTTTTTAACACTTAGGTCCACCTTAGATTGAACACAAAACACTGAAAATGTTATTATTATTATTATTATTATTATTATTTTTCAAAATTTCAACATGTGTGAACAAAGTTTACTCCACAAGAATCCACCTGTCCAGTCAATCATGCACTGAACATCCTGGAGTCCAAATGAAAGTTCAACCCCAGTAGCTCTGGTGATTTCTTACATTATTGCAGAAAAATGTAACATAATGTCCAAGTTGTGTCAACAAACAGAAATGTCCAGGATTGCTGACCCCAACATAGAAATGTTAAAAAAAAAAAAAAAAAATTAATGAAAGAACTGTAAAAGTATGTTTTGATTATATTTAATAAGATACAACCAAAAATGGTTTATAGGAAGAAATTTTTATTAGTGTTGGGGCTGTTTTCTGAATTGAATGCAGTAAAAATGATTGATTAAACAACTTTTAGTTTGGCTTTAAAATGTAGTGGACACAAGGCTGTTGGTCAAGGGAAACTTCTACCTTCTTGCCAATACAATTAAATTGCTATAGGAGGACAGATTAGTAAGGTAGAGACAAATGGGGATCCTTAAATAAACAAATATACAAAGTTTAAGTATGTCGGTGCAAAATCTTTTCCCCTGAGGACATACAATGGCAGTAAGGATTGGGTAAGAAGCAGGGTAACAATCTGGATCCCTGGGTCACATTCCATGCTCCTTTGGTATTATAATATCTTTGTTATTGTTCTGGTGTGAAGGACGAGTGCTTGATTGTGCTACAGGCTTTTGACCTGCCTTGGTTCCTTTTGGTCAGTGCTGCGTTTGCATCTCCCCATTATTCATGTAGCTCTGTGTTGTTGGATCAAGTGGTTAAACTTTAATCCACTTCTCTGACTGTTCTCAGTGAATAGATGACTCTCAACAGGTATTTCCATCACGTGCTAAGCCCTTCGATAAATTATTGATAATTAATGTAAAATATAAAGATCTTGGTTGACGTTTGCTTTAACACTTTGTGAACATGCTGATGGCTAAAGAATTAATCTAAATAATGCCTTTACCAAGCATTTCTTGTGACTGCTTTTGTGTGAAATATATATATATATATATATATATATATATATATATATATATATATATATATAATTTATTATTTTATTTTATTTTTTTTCCCTTTGGTTGGACGTTTTTCAAACTTTGGTCTCATTGACCAATGTGAACATATATGGAGATTATATAAATATATATAAATAAATTATATAAAGATTTATGCTCTAATTTGTTGTTGTTTTTTTGTGTTCTCTTATACACAAAGCGCAGATGCTTACAGTAAAGAAAGTATTTCTTCTGAAACCAGTCGCTATTCCCCTTTGGTGATAAACTCAGACCAAGCAGAGGAATCTCAGCAGCTCATCGATGAGTGCACACTAAAAGCAAAGTGGCGTCATGGAATCAGCTCAGGGACAACAGCGTAAATTGTCGGAGAGGCATTTTCCACTATGTCCTCCCTCACACACACACACACAGACAGTTTTAGCTCAATCATTTAAACTACATATGAAATGCTTGCTGTGACAATGGTTTAATATTTAAACAAGTTTTTTTCAGCAAAGTGTTGTGATGTTTCTTGTCCTGAGGTGATACCGTGAGGGTCTGAATTAACAATAATTTTATTAAGAGAGAGGAAGCTGTGCTCTTGATGTACACTTGTTCAGATATTTTATAGCTTGATATGAAAAAAAAAAAAAAAAACATCAAGGAATGTTGTCTAATATTTAAAGGCAACGTATTCCAAAATTCGGGAGGCACAATAGAAAAAGCTCCATCTCCTCATTGGCTATTAGGGTATTTATAAGCCAGCATTTGGATTTGAAAGTCATTCCGTGATGCAGAGGCAACCAATGAAGGGAGGAGAAGATTGGAGAGATGTGTTTATGTCTGCGTACCAGTGAAGATGGGCAGCAGCATTTTGAACAAGCTGAAGACGTGAAAGGGATGCTTGACTGACACTAACATAAAGTCTAGTCTCATCTAGTCAAAACGAGATGAGATAAAGGAGTTTATTCGCTCCAAGTCAAGCCTCGAATAAAACTGGCTCAGGTTTTTCTGTTTGCCTTATGTGCAAGAAAGGTTTTTTTTTTTTTTTAAAAATGGAGCTGATTTGTTTATGGCTGAGCTTGTAAATTCCAGATTTGTTGCATGTTGATGGATGAATTATTTGAGACAACCAAAATTAATAAGCAGGTTGTGAGAGGAACTATTACGCCTGAATAAAATGACAGCAGTTTAGCTTTTATATAAGCTCCAAAAATGTATAACAATCCAGGCCTTGATGTCTAGAAGGTAAATTTTATTGGGTCTTTAAACATAATCTTAATCTGTTTGGTTTAGCTTTATGCTCCATTTTGGTATTTCATAGTATTAGTCCCCAATGGATTTAATGAAATTCTAAATATGTTTGAATTAAATTTATATCTTGTAATGCGTGTACACATAAAATTTTAAAAATATTTTAATGAATTGTCTCTTTATGGGGTTATTTAGTTTCTTAAATTATTTTTATTTGCAACACTCTATACTTCTGAGAGTGTTTGTTTACCTTTAGTTGGATCTCTTTGTCATAATTATGTCCATATTATCATCTCCTCAGGCCTTCAAATTAACTTCACTGCTGTTACCTGCACATTTCTCTTGTCCTTTCCAATTTGTTTTTCATTTCCTTCCGTATTTATCTTACATAAAGCCCTTTATGTAATTGCTTTGCCATGTATGAATGATTTGCTAACAGATAAAACAGAAACTAAGTGATTATTGTGTAAAATGAGCAAATGATTCACCCCTAAGTCATAGGAAAACTCTCTTTGCTCTTTGCCACGTTTGATAAGCTATTTTTCTGCTTATAGAAAAATAAACTATTTGTTTTAGCTCTAATTCTACTTCCCATTGAAAAGTTGCAGGTGGAACTTTCACCAAAACATTTCTCAATCTGTGGTCCTTGTGTGAAGGGAAAACTGAACACTTTACTGGTGGCTTTAATGCATGTTAAGTGATAAAACTGGAAGATCATTCCACCATCTCCTCCCCATATCCGACACCGTGTGTATGTGGAGGGGAACATAGGTTCAGTATGTATCTTTAGGACAGAATGCTGAGTCCATTAAGGCTCCTATAGGAACCTTCATCCTCACAGTCTTTGCTTCCTGCTGGGCTTTACCCTCCTGTTGGTCAGCTTTCTGCTTTCCTGCTCCGTTTGCTGGTCACGACTCGCTCTCCTTCTGAAGTTGAGCCGTTGCCAAAGCCGGGTTGATTCCAGAGAGCCTTTGAGTTATTGCCAACTATTTTTTGTGTGTGTGATATGATGACAAAAAAGGGGAAGGAAAGCGGAGTTGTTCAGTGGAGCGATGCATGCAAGAGTTTGCAACCTAGTCTGTCTAATGTACAAGAAAAACCCGGGACGTTAAAGGTAGTTTATATAATTCCATAATTTTTAGATGTCTGGCGGTTCAGTGCCTGCAGTGATTGGGTATTTCATTAGGAAGAAACTGTCTGGCCAAACCTCAGCGGTTAATGCACATTTGCTTAGCTAAGGTTGCTTGCAGAACTCTGTCATTGTCCTGCTAATGTAATTTCTTTGCCTCATTCCAGCACTATGACTGGAGCCAACTGTAGCCCACTCTGTTGCTTGTTTCCATATAACCTTAGTAAAATTTTTCTAATGCATATATTCAGTAAAATGAGCTTAATGTCCTCTGGCTGGATTGGAGACGTCACAGCATCCTTGGTGTCCCAGCTACCCCCCTTCTTGCTGATCCCCAGGCCTGTGTTAAATGTCTCTGCATGCCACAAAACCTCAAGGTGGCCCATTGTTAGACGTGCTGAGCAGCTTATGTAGCTGTTCTTTCCACATTTTGCCCCCTCTTTTTTCTGAAGTATGAGACGTCATGCACGCTTAGTCAGCAGCAGGGCTAAACACTGCGGGATTAGCGGTCATGTGTCTGGTATTACGATTTCTATCAACTCTACCATAAATAAATCCCTGAACTTAAAGACTCAGTTAATTTGCTTAATGGGGAGTTTGGCAGATTATATTTAAAAACATAAAACAGCCACATTTGCCTTTCAGTATTTTTGATGGTTAATGTTCTGAATGCAAATGTATTAGCTGCAAAACGCGTTGTTAGTAGCACAACATCCAGATGCAAATCATTTCGGTGTGGACCCTCCCCGAGAGGGAATGGCTTAGTACGGGTGGGGGCTGTGGTCCCTAATGTCTGTGATTACCACTAGGGGCCTACTGTAGTTCAGAAGGACTGAAGTCATGAATCCCTTCTTTAGTAGATTTTCTTCTTGGTTTACTTGCATAAATCCTCCCATTCAGCTGTGAAAGCTTCTTTGTGAGTGCTAGTAAAAACAAATATATACCCACAGCATTATACTACCACCACCATTCAGGATCAGGATGGTGTGTTCATTGTGGTGTGCAGTATTAGTTTTCCATCACACTATAGTTTTTTATTTTTATTTATATATATATAAAAAAAGAAAATTATGTAATATTTTCCTTCCACTTCACAATTGCTCACTACTTTGCATTGATTACATAAAATCCCATTAAAATAAGTTCAAGGGTTATGAATACTTTTGCTAGGCCCAGCGTCCGGTAGCCGGGTGCGTATCCACACATCATTTGCATCAGAAGCATTTGTATGCCCCAGTTTGCAGAGCGGTGGAGGCAGGGGAACAGGATGTTGTTAGCAGTCACCTGTGCTGTTTCTGGCCCAGTCTAATTGGTGGAACTGTGTGTATGTGTGTGTGTGTACGTGCGTTTGACTGCACCACAGCCCATCCCAACACTTCTGGCCCTCCAGCTGCAGCAGAGCTAATTTTAGCTCTGCATGTGCGTACGCCTCAGTTCCCAGAGCCTGGCCTATGAGGGAGGAGGACGGGATGAAGGAGGCACAGCAGCCAAGTTCATTCTCTGGATCTACCCACATAATCATCCTTATAAAAGATTATAACCCTGTTACGAGTCTGACATGCATGTTTGCAGAGAAGTAGTTTCCCATGTCTTTGTCACTGTGTCCTTTGGACAGCCGTATTGATTTGCTCAGGGACATATTGACTTCAGTCACAGTGGCCTGTCAGTTGTTGACCTTTACTCTCAAAGTCTTATAACTCAGTTAGAATTTCACAGAGGCGTCTGACTACCTGTCTGCCCTTCTGTCTTTCTAGCCATTTGTCATCTTTATTCCTGTTGGAAGACTTGACTCCTGTATTATTTTCCAGTGCTTTTTTTTCTTTTTTGCTATTAATACACTCTGTGCTATTTCAGTGTAGGAACGCCTACGCTGCAGGTGAGTGGCTGGTTGTTGTTACTATTGAGAGAAGCACAGCCGATTACACCAGACTGAGTCACTGTAGTCGGGTATTAGAGTTAATCCCTCTGCCTTGGAAAGGTGTCTGGCTGATGTGTAGATGTGTGCATGACAGGGAGCACCAAATTCTCCTTTGACTTTAGAGATGCGACAAAGGAAATAAGATGACTCCATGCTTTGTTTTGGTCTAGATTTACCCTCGCTAGTTAGCTCTGCTGCAAATTTATACACAAAGATGGATCTTTTAGCTGCAGTGCTGCACAAATATTAGTGCAAAAATAACCTGACCTGAAAGACGCAGTGTGTTGGGGCTGAAAATTGGAGTCAAGAAGGACAGTTAATCAATGTGCCCTGTGTAGTGGTGTCATTATCCGACAACAGAATCTCAGGAATAAAAACAAACCGACACAAACAAACTGTTCCCAATATATTAATGTGCAATGGTAAGTTGGGGGGAGGGGAGCTGAGCTTACCTCAAGGCATTCATACTGTCCTAACTTGAAATGCTTTTCGAAATAGTTGAACAAAATAACGTTGCAAAATAACGAATACCCCTCTTAACTTAACGACTGCAAACTTTAGTGTATTTTGTTGACATTTTAGGCGTTAGACCAACACAAAGAAATGCATGGTACATGGATTTCAATTTTTTTATTTTTAAATTAAAATCTCATAATTGTTTCTTGTACTTTTATTCAGTTCTCCTGCGTCAATATTTGTAGGATCACCTTTCATTTCAATTATTGCTTACATTTTTTTTTTGTGCTGTCTACCAGATTTGCTCACATGCTTCGTTGTTTGTTTTCCGCATCAAAGTAGTTGATCTGCATCAACTACTTTGATGTAGATTTGGAGTTTATGTGAGTTTTTTTAAAATGCATGATTAAAACCATTTTATGTAGCTTGGACTGTATGTTCAAGGTTGTCCTGCTGGAATTTGAACAGCCTCATGCATACAGACCAAAAAGTTAAATAGTGGTGCCATCTAACCATAGCATCCTCTCCAATGTGTTTGCTGGATCCCATGAACAACATGGACATTTTGACCATTAACTTCCAAATTTTTGCTCTATGTCCTCAATTACGTTTAGGTTTTGTGTATTCTTTGGTCTTAATGATGCTGTTTCAGATTAAATTACCATTAATAAGGAGAGGTAAGATTTCATCAAGGGGAATCAGAGTAAAGAGGATAATGTTTTCCTTTTGATTTGCCACTTTACAAAATGGCTTTTACTCTTTAATTTCACATGTATTAGAATAAGATAAAACCGCAGGAACGAAGGATTTTGGCTAAAAAGATGGTGTTAAAGAGTGCAGCTACAGAGCTTGCACGGGTTTAATAATTTATGGCGGACTGAGCTAAGCTGACCTTGAAAAATCCCAGACTCTGCCACTAACCTGGCTGGGCTCACTCGGGGCAAGACGAGAAGATGGTGAGGAATGCTGATTCAAACCCACATGCATAATCCATTCAAAACCTTGTTCTTGGGAAGGCATTCCTCTGTTCTTTTCTTATGTAATGCTAATTGCATTCTGCAGCAAAATATGTTCTGTCTTACTAGTTTTATTCATCTACTACTCAGGAAAGGAAACACTTTGCCTTTTAAAATAACTCTATATAGAAATTCCATACTAAATTAACAGCATAAAAATAAAAGAATAAAAAAGACTACAGTGTGAGAGTTACTGATTATTTTGAAGGCAGGATAGACAGGCACATGTTTTTTTTTTTCTGTATCAACATTTCACAGTCCTATTTGCCAAGTTTTTATCTAGCAGAAAAGGATGTGAAAACAGTTTTGATTGCAGCTGCTGGTTCACATGAAGTTTTAAAATACATTAGTAGCGAAAACAGTTTTAGCTGTGGTAATGGTGAAAGAAACTGCATGTGTGACCTCAGACTGTTTGGACGGGTTTTTTCATTACATTTTTTGCATTTTTCCGTTGGGAATATTGAACCGCAATGACAGACTTCCCTCTAATGGTGCCAGGCTAGCACATTTGCATCTGTCATTGTAATGTTTTATGTTTTTCCTGCACTAATGCAAATGTGTTGTAACTCATATCCTGTTGAACTGCACTCATATTTTGATCTAGTCACACAACTAGATTTGACTTTCAGAAATCCTGATTTGCACAGTCCATGTTTATTGCAAAATCTCAGTTGTTTCTTGCTGCTCTGAAGTGAATCTTTTAACGACAACAACAGAACTGCCAACACAGGCTGGGAAAATATGCAGCCATGGACACGCCATAGACATAAGAACTGATACAAACCCAGATTGAGTTGATTGGTTTATCTTTGTGCAGCTCAGATAAAGTCTGTTTAGACTGTAGCTCAGGATTACCTCATCGACCCAGCTCTGTGTGCAGCAGAGGTAAAAACTGAAAGTACTTTGCTGGACTCTAACCTTGCGTTTGTTTACTCTGGCTTAATGAGTCCATTAGACACGGATATGATTCATCCCTAATGAATGAAGGCTATTGTGGGGCTTTTGAGGAAAGCCCATGTTCTGCACATACTTGGGATTCTTTCTGTGGATTGCCACTGATATGGCACCTGTTTGAAACACTTTATTTTCAGTGGATTTTCACCTATTTTATGTTTACATCCTAGTTGGGATTTTTCTGTCCCCACTAACAGTACACCCAAACATAGAGAACTAGGATGGTTTTTAGTCATTTGGTTTATTTATTAGTTGTATGAACATGTTGGGGGTTTTGTTGCCGTGCTGCAGCTGTCATGTACACTGTTTGCATTGTGTGTGCAGGTGCTCAGCAGAGGAGAGGAGACTGTGTGGGTGTGTGTGAAAATTTGGCACACCCACAGAAAAGGGAGTCTGCACACAACGTGTTTTGCTTTTCTGTTTTGAATTTGGCCAGATTTGATTGATTGCATTAGGAATCTATTATCCCCATTCTTTGCCTGGCAAATGCATTACCTGTTGAGTTGCGGAGTTAGTAAGGTTCAAGAGTTTGAAGAGCTTATTGAACTACCTACCAAAATACACCTCTCTTTTTCTTTCTTTCTCTCCATTTGTGATGCAAGATTTTTTTGTGGAATATGCTAACACAAAGTTTTCTTCACACTACTGGCTCCTCCAGTTAAGATTAACATTAGTAAAATGTTTTTTTTTTTTTGTTTGTTTTTCTGCAGTCAGTCTCACTCAAACATTGGGATAAATCCAACCTTTAACTTTATTACATTGGTTTAGCGAGGGGAAAAATATCTTAACGTTTTCACTTATTGTCACCTCTACTATTAATTATTTTTAGTGAAGTATTTTTACATGAAACATAATTTCTAGTTTACTTTTGTAAGATCACCCGAGTGCCAATGAAACTCTATAAAGTAACATGAAAGATAATTCACTGGGATATAAATACAACATGAAACAGACAGGGCTCCACAATCTCCACAACCAGATCGGTTGTGATGGGACTGCTCTGTTACTCGTGTGCTATCGAAACCTCTCTGTGACTTTCAACATCTTGGGCGCTGAAAGTGCCCAAGTGTTTGTATCTACTGCTGTGAGATGCAACCCGACTAGTTAAACATTACACTGGCACACAAAGTGTGAACTCATGTCACAGCCAACAATTACTGCGCTACAAACAGCCTCTATGCATCTCTAAACATGAGGATGAGGACCCAAGCTTATATTTTCTCCATGAACTTTCAGAAGGCTACCAGATTTCCAGAAGACCTTTTAGATTTCCGTGTGCCACAAAAAGAAGTATTTTCTGAGTCAGTATTAAAAATGTATATATGTAAGGTTTGCTGATGTTAAATGAAAAAATGTGCTCTTTGGTGACATGGGACTGAGCTCAAGCTGAACAAATGCATTCCTGGTGGAACTGGTGCAAAACACAACTGATGCATTAAGAAGTGTTTGAATGAGGCTTTCATTTATAAAAAGTTGAGTACCAATCTGATTTTTCTATGGCTTGAATGAATCACAATGGCCCACATTCTTAACTGATATAATCTATTCTCAAACTAAGTACACAAATTGCACTTTCTAACTTTGCTTTTAACCTTGCGCGCTCAGTCAATGGTGTAATTGTGATCTGGGATTTGAAGCGCCGTAAACAGGATGGGCTGGCACTCTCCTATTCCCTTGTGAAATCCGTCACAGGACAATGAGCAGGTCCTGCGTAGAGGAAGAGCAGCCCTCTGAGGAAAAGTTTGCTTATTGTCATTCACCAAGCCTCATTAGCCGCTGGACATATTTAGCAAACAGTGATGGCTAGCTGCTGGGTTCTGGTAGATACTGAGATGAGACGGTTGCAGAGCAAGGAGGAGTGATCTGTCATTCCCAAGTAAGTTCCAGCTAATTTGGATTGGTTGTATCCAGGTTGGCTCTTTCAGCCCAATGTCCACAAATCTGTTCTTTTTAGAAAAAATGTTGTGGATTTATGAAATGAGACATTTCAGCTATGTTAAAGAATTGTCACATTCTGAGTTGATGTTTATTGGGTTTGTAGCTAAACCTGTTCTGGGGCTGGAGAACAATGGGTATGGACAATTCAGGATTTTCATCTATTTTATTGAAAAAGTCTCTTTTGACTGCCCTTTGCTGTTTTTGTACTTTCTTAATGACTTTTTTGAACACCTTATCAACTCTTTACCTTCTGAAACATTTTTATGGTGCATTAAACTACAAGTGTAGCCAAATATATTCTACGCACAGAGGTTCTCAATGCGTAGTGCTTAAATAATTAGTAAGCACTTAATGCAGTAGGCAGTTCTTTACGATTATCATTTTACAAGCAGTGATATTTCAGTAATGATAAATTTGCAAGGAATTGTAGGGCCTTAACTTATTCTTATCTTGTATATGCAGAAAGAACATTGTGGAAAGCTAGGAGCTTTAAGACCTCCTTGTAAGAACATTGTCACAGAGGTTTGGTTTGCTTTTAAAAGTGGAGTGTGAACTTTCACAACTTCATCTGGTTATGTTTAAATTTTCGGCAGTCCCTGCCCGATCAAACAAAATCTCCTGAACTGTGCTGGTGTGAAAGTAACTCAAGTCACTTAATTTGTCGTCAGTCAGCACTTCAGAGGATTTACTGATTGATTGTGTGTCACTGTACAAATACTTAGGCTTTTTTCTTAATGATTTGCTCTGATTTAGCTTTCGTATTCTGACGTAAACTGAGTTTTACTGTTTTCAAATTGATTCCTGTTATCCTTACGAGGCCAAAAGAGGTGTGTTGTTCCTACATTTATGTCTGTAGTGGATTACGGTGAGGTGATTTATGCACTGACATTAAAGGCTCTATTAAATGGATACCGTTTATGTCATTGAGATTCATTACAAAAACTCCCGCACCATTATGTGCTTTCCTTGTGTTGAGCTAGAGAGATTAAGACAGTGGAATATTTTTGATTTATGCAGCTTTATGGACCACCTGCCTCCATGTCTTCAGAGCCTCTACATTCATCTATGGTGGCAATTATAGTCTCCAGACAGAGGATGTCCTCTTGGTGTCAGCACCAAAGATTCTCGCAGAAGAAAAAATATATATATTTACACCACACCTTATTCCTGGGATTGCCTGAAAAAATGAACTGGAGCTCAAAAGCACATCTTAATGAATTTGGGGCTAAGAAATGTTTAGGGGCGACCCTCATGACTGCTATCCAGTACGTTGGCTTTTTCAGTTCCAGACCCTGTTTGGTCTTGTGTTTAGAGTTTGTCCCTTTTTCCAGTGTTTTTACTCAGCCTGAAGCCACTGTTACTCTCTGCTTTGATGAGTCATACAGCGATAAATGAATCTGACAGAAGAAAATAAACACATACTTGGCAGCCTTCAGAAGGGAGCGAGGATCCGTGCATCATTTCAAACACATTTGTCTCCAGCTGGGCGCGTCCTTCATGTTTTGATTGATTGCCGGTGTCAAATTTGGTCAGATAAACTCATAGCTGTGTTCAAAATGCTGTACTGCTGAAATACTGCTCAACAAAGCAACAGTTTGCACAAGCCTTTTTTTTTCTTTTTTTTTTCTAAATCATGCACGTCTTATGTCTGGTGTGTCTGCGCAGCCTTGATTTTTAATCTTTCTAGTACTGTACATCATGTGGGTGTGGATCCTAAGGATTCCTTTCCAGCCAGCCAGGACACAAGTTGGTCAGCTGACGGTTGCTATGCAACTATGAAGAAGTTGAAAATTGACTCCCTCTGCTGTGACACAAAATAACCTCCAAAACAGTGTTTCCTGGAGGAAAAACTGAGCTTACTCTGAAGAAGACTGCTGCATAGGAAACAAAACCATTTTCTCGTCAGTAATTTTGTGCGTAAGAATTGGAAGCCATTTCAGTAACGGTGGGAACCCCATCGTCACTCTGTGGCCACTTAAATCTTTAGAAGGGTCACACTCACTCTGTTAGCCCCTATGGTGCAACAGTTACTAATGAATGAAACCACAGCGATCTGTTTTGAATATTTTGTTTTTTTCAAACGTTTGCAAGCTTCAGTTTATAGATTGCGTTCTCCTTTTTTGAACATGTTCTGACTCAAAAAGTTGGAACTGCTGCTCCTTCATCAGGGGTCTGACTTTTTGCTGTTGATACTGTCCTCAGTTCAGAGAACTATTGCTCACCGCGGCGAGTTGTCCCAAATACAAACCTGAGGGGAAGCCTCCTCTGGCTGGGAAAGTCATCCAGCAAAAGGGAGTTGGTGTTTTTTCTTCACTTTGAAGGTCAACGGTTTCTGATAGGAGGTTGTCCGACACATTAAGCTGGTTTACAATCATGTTTTTATTTTTCGCATCATAAAATGGTTCAAACACATGGATACGTTCAGCACGTATCAGCTCTGCTGCAGCATCTATGCATTCCTTCGTAAGCTCTTCCTCTGCATAAGGGTTCAACTTAAGAGCCATTAATTAACTCACTAATCATGTTGTCTCCTCTGATCTGAGGTCTTATAAACTCTGATTGTTTAACTTTCAAGTGCCTGTAAAGTATAATAACTTTTATCAGACCACATCAGCTCCTCCAGTTGTACTTGTTACTTCAGTGATGCTTTTAAACTGTTAGATTTACATCTGATCCAGTGCTGCTGTGACTTTGTGACTTCAGGATTTAAGAGATGTACAAGAGACGGATGAAGTATCTAAAATTGGTGCTGTTCCAGATTGGCTGTATTCGTCATTGTCCGCCACTCCTCTCCAACTAAACGCACGTTGAATATTTGTCGGCCCAGTTCTCATGAAAAAATGCAGCATTTAGTATCCTCTTGTCTTTCTCGCAGCTGCCATGATCAACACAAGATCCTTACCCTGGTATATTCATTTTATCATAAAAATCTCCTTCAACGTTTTAATCTTTAATTTAAATTTGCATTTTTATGGTTGCACATAAGTTTATTCTGAAACCTTTACCTTTTTGTTTACGCTACAGTGTATTTTAGCTACGATAGTTTCATGATTAGTGGTTTAAGTTGAGAAACATTTGTTTCATTACACTAATCTGCAGCATGTGGTAACGTTTTAAAAATATACCTTTAACTATGAGGCTGACGAATTTCCATGATGGAAATTTGTCCTCTTTTGTGTCGTCAGCAAATGCTGCCTTTTTGTTTCAAAACTTGATTCAGCACAATGGTGTGCTGCTTTTCAGTACAGCTGCATTAGAGTGCCACTGTTTTACTGCTGAAGGCTTTTTGGTAATAGGTACGGTTTATTTTAGCACAGTTTCTGTTTTAGTATGGCTGACTGTATGCAGTTGCTCATCCCTTCTCTGAACTGCAGTCTGCTCTTTCTCTAGTAGTCTATTTCTAAAAACAGATTATTATATTAGATCTAGAAACAAAAAAGTAACGTTGCTCATCGTTGTGACTGCAGGATTTAAGAGATGCAAAAAAAGATAGCTAAAGCAGTTGGAGTCTAAAATTGGCAGAGCTAGCCCACAATCACAACTTCCTCGTCTGTGCAACTATTTCAGATGCCTGTTTGGTTGCTGTTCTGCATAAATAATTTAAATAATCTTAATTTTCCGGTGTTAAATGAATCTTGTTTTTCGTGTTAGTTTCTTGGTGCTTGCAGGTGACCGTATTCCTCTAATCTCATTAAGATTTTTTTTTTTTTTAATCCATCTCCCTGTTGCAGGTGACCCTGAGAGAGTGACAGATGTGTGCCACTGTGGAGAACCAGCTACATCTCCCTGCGGAGATTTGATTTCCTGGGCGCTCAGGTAGGCACGCTGAGGTCTTTAACACTTTTATGTTATGTCATTTACATTCCTTTCTAGCACTCGCATCTTTATTTTTCAGCTTTTTCAGCATTCCCAATAAGTTTTAAATTACATATCAAAAATGTAAACAATTTCAGGATGCAGTTATTGTGAGGAGGGCATTGCTAAAGAAGTTAACTGTCCGCACAGTGCTGTATGCAAACAAAGTAGCAGAAAGTGTAGTGGACAAAAAAATGTGGTAGAAAAAGCCTCACAGCCAACAGACTTGAGAACAATTGGCAGACTATTGAGAGGATTGTGATATTAAGAATTTGGAAGAGATTCACTGGGTGCACCCTGTAGTTGTATTTGTAGCTTCAGACTGGCTTCTGCAGATTTTTGTTTCACAACTAAGAGATTTGGGCATCACACATATATAACACATATAACATCTGTTGAGATATGCTAAGGGGATCCCAGACTACAGGATTTGTCCAACCAACTAAAAGACAACTATCCCCAAGTAATGCAGACTTTCCCCTGGGCTAGACCAGAAATCATGCGGTGTGACTCCAGGGAAAGGAGAGAGAGGAATTGACAGTTGGATAAGTAAACACTTGACATATAACTAATAAATCTGTGTAATATTTGAACTTCATTTTAGAATTTAGTTAATAATGTAAAATATCTTTTTGAAGATATTCTCATTTCTTGAAATGCATCTGTTTACTGAAGGATAATATGAAGTAAAATAGCAGCAGCAAAACTGAAACATCCTATTATCTTCAGTTTGAATAAATAATTGTTTCAATGCAAGAGAAAATGTAGAAGCACAATTTTTTATTTTTTATTTTTTTTGCATTAAAGAAACTATGAAATGGAATGTGGCTTCTGGAGAGACTTCAATATGCCTGACTTAATTACTGCGTTCTGCGTCTGAGAGCGATTTAATCTAAATTGTTTGAACAAAATGAACAGTTGCCGCTGCTGCGGAGTCACTTGACTGCTGTTCTCATGGTGACTGATAAGCCTGCGCTGCCGTCGGCAAATTTAATCTCCGTGCGTTTCTGAGGGCTTGACAGACCAGAGGAAATGAATGAGTCAGCCTTTCATGAAGACTTGAACACGCTGACTAAATGGAGCCTTTCAGTTCGCAGACTCCAAATTTAGGAGCTGTACTCGCATAAGAAAGATTCCACTCGTTGATACTATTGTCATGTTTATGCTTTTCCAGCCCAGCAGCTCCTCTGAGCTTCTTTTGTATCTTTTCTTTCTTATTTGCACCATGTTGAGTTTTGCATAATTTATGATGTTTGATTTAAGGTTTAATCTCTACTGTTAAATACTAATGGGAAAGACCTACATGTCTAAGAAGTCCTGGAGGGCGTGTTTGATATTTGCTTTTGGATGTGAATTTAAATTTGCATTAGTCCACGCACCGTTTATTTAGGAACAAAGGCCAAAGTCTCCTCTGGCGGATGCTGAACCAGTATGTATAACTAATACACATAGATTGTGTTGGAAAGAAAATTACTCACAAAAATCGAACTATTTAACAGGTAAAAAAAGTTGAAAATAATATTTTTAATGTAATTTATGTAGATTGAACACTGTTTAATTTGTGAGCCTTCTTGGACTACAGAAATAGGAATACCAGCTAAAGGTTAACTTCAGCAAATCAATTATAAAAGTAATATATTTAGAATTTCTTTACAAATATTGAGCCAGAATTTATTTCTGTTGATTATTATGACTCAGTCTTACAGTTAAAACCCCAAGATTCAGTTTTGCCCTGCACTATCAGAGGGAAACTGCTGACTTGACAGCCACCGACAAACTCCACAAGGACGTAAAGTCACAAATGGCTGCCCAGGGAAGCTGGTTGTTCAGGCTGTTGTATTGAAGCATAATGAGAAAGTATTTGAAGGAAAAGGTGTGGTGATGATGATTTAGAGAGCTATGTCAGCTGCTGAAGTTTTATCAGATCCAGAGTCAGCTCAGCCATCTACCAGGAGATTTTACAGCCCTCCATTCTTCCCTGTGCAGACAGCTTTATGGAGATGCTGATTTCATTTTGCAGCAGATCCTGGCACCTGCCCACATTGGCAAAGGTACCTATGTGTGGTTTAACGACCAGGGTATCGCTATCATTGGCTGGCTGACGAACTCGACCATCTATTGAGCTCATACAACACTTGATAAAGTTAAGTGAAATAAAAGCTTGAAATGTACCATTTTTGGGGTCTGTTATCTAAATAGTCTATGATGTCACTTCTTGAATTGAGTTTCTGAATTAAATTAACACTGACATGATATTCCAACATGTGCTTGTGCATACAAGCTGTCAGTAGTTTTGATTTTACTGTTTCACACGATTTTCTCTTAGTCGTCAGTTTTACCATTAAATGTTCGGGGATTTACATGTTCTACGCTACTTTCATTTCATGGTGTGGATGGAAAGCGTGAAGCATTTCCTTTCGTTTTAGTCACATCCTCAAAGAAATGTTATATTCTTTCCATCAAATTAATATTAAAAACAGATAGTCAATGTAAAAGTTTTTTCAGAGCCATTTTTTTCAGTGGATGGTTGAAAGATCTTTGGAAACAAAAGCAGACTCTGTTTCTGTGAGCTTATTTTTCCTCATAAACTTTGTGTCAACTGGGTGAGCATCAATGGGAAGTCATGTTCTAGTCTTTTAAAGGTAGAAGGCCAAACATTAGCTGAGTCATTTATGCACTTAAACAAACTGTTCCCGAAACCACTTGTTTGTTTTCTGGGTGGTATGTGTTCATGTTTAACTGGAAACCTTCACCCTTGAGGTCCTGTGCGGCTCCCCATCATGATTACTTTGTGTTTTCTGCTACCATCTTTTCCTCTGTCCTGACTTGTCTCACAGCCTACACACACCGATGAAACGGTAGACTTTCCACGCGTTTCTTCACACATTCATATATGATGAAGCTGCTTTGTCGCAGATTACCCAGATTGGCCAGGCAGGCAGATGTGGTGTGTCTGATTGGTGTCGGCTCTCTGTTCGGTGTGAAACATTAAGTCCGCTGACGCATGTGTACTGCAGAGAGCCCTCAAACTTAGTACATTTCTGCGCTATGGAGACTCAGCTTTAACAATTGAGATTAAACAGGAGGGTATTTATGTCATAGCTAAAAGTAGGAGTTGGACTGTATTTGCAGTTTTAAAATGTTTGAGGCAGAAATGTGGATCTTAACTGTCTTGGGATTGTCCATTTGCTAGAAATCTAAAAGTGAGCGTCTATTTACAAAAATCTTCTGCATATTGAATACTGTGAGCCCATTTCTTTCCTTCACATTTATTGAATTTAAAGGACAGTTTGTTTCACTTTCTAGAAAATGAAAACGGGACCCAGCAGTATTAGAATCTCATTGTATGATGACCCTTTATAAAAACACCACATTTAAATTTTTATACACAGAATTGAGCAAAAATGTATAATTAACAGCCAATTTGTTGTAATTGTTTTAGTATGTGCTACCACATTTTTCTGACGTCAGATGGTTAATTTGTCTGCAGCCAAAAATGTCACTCATCGCTCACCAACTCTAGTTTAGCATCAGGGTTACCTTTTGTAAGCGTCATAGATGTAGCCTTATTTTGTCTCTATACCTAAGTATTGTTTCAAACAGCAAGATGTTTTTTTTTTTTTAAATGAAGGAAAACTTTAAACATCTTCTTTCAGCTGACTTGAAGCAATAGGTTGGGTCCCCTTGCTATTGCATGCTAACTCTGATAAGTCTCTAACTTCTTATTAAATGAAAGAAATGTTTACTCTGAAGTTTTTGAAACATTTTTGTGCTTTGCTCCTGATGTAATGCACAGGACCATTCAGAGCGGACCGTTCACCCGCAAGAACTACTGAGGACTTTCAGAATGTCCTTTTAATTACTTTTTTCGATATACAGTAGCCACAACAACTTCTTATGACTATAAAATGTCATGCTTAGAATATAAGTTTGTCTGAATGTCTGATGTGAAAAAAAATCTTGAAATTTCAATAATCATTTTTAGCTTATCTTAAAAATCAAAGTATATTTAAAAAATATTCATGATTTGTCATAATTGTAGGTGTTTGTTGATGTGTTGAACACTTACTTGTTTGAAGAAGCCAGTACAAGTTTAAGATCAAGGGTTATTGATGTTTTTCAGTCTTGTCTTGATAAGCAAGCTATAAAAAACATGTACAATCACTTCTTCCTATGTCAAGCACATAATGTATTGCTCATTTCCTGTTAACTGTTTCTGTTTGACTAGTCGGTCTTTATTTTGTCTCCTTCCCCAGTAAATGCTGGCAGTCAAGGTGCTCAGTTCAAACACAGAACCAGAGAACCATCCTGATCAGTCTGTTGAAACTCTGTTGTCATAAATGTTTTTGTTTGCATTGTGCTCTATGCTACATCCGTAAAATTCATGCAAGATGTTTGTCTTTCTTTACCTTTGTATCACCTGATTACAAGTCTGAATTGAGTAGCGGCTGTTCTGAAAGGGTAGATAATCTACGCTTCTTGCTTTAAGCTTAATACCAATGTTTGAAACAATAAAAGGGTAGAAAGGCTCGAGAGTTTTTGCAATTTCACCTTCAACTTGAATTAACCTAATAGTTAATGTAGTCACATCTTTAGCCTGTCAGTGATTACAAGCTTCACTGGCCACCTGCCATTACATAATCAAATTTTGTCTGTTGCTCATCACCTTTAGTCTGCATTCTGTCACATTATCCTGTGAAAGATCATTGTCAGTGTTCACTGCCTCAGTCCAGCAGTATACACAAACTCCCAGACTCTGGACATGCCTTTTATGGGATTCATGGCATTTTTCTTTAGATTAAAGTAAGAATATATTTTCCATTGGATGAGACCTGAGGTAGAAATGTTTTTGTGCTCTGTGCTGAGACTTATTTTAGCATCTAGATGCTGAGAACAGGAACAGTGATAATGGTGTATTGGAATATGTTTGGAATATTGTGTTTTTATGCATTTCTAGATCATTGAATTGAAAAAGCAGTATTGATTTTTTTTAATCATTATTATTTACAGGCTTATTGCATGTCCTACTTCCATCCATGTGCTAGCTAGTTGTCTGTTTTCCACCCGTCTATCCATAACCAGCTAGCTAGCTTTCTATTGGTCTCTTTATTGTCCAACCATTTGCCATGAGTTTGCTTATCTGTTTGTTCACTGTTTCATCTATTTATCCATCCATCCTTACAATCAGCGTTTTTATGTCAGGTTGCATATTTAAAGTCTGGTTTCTTTAGAAATAGTGAACATCTAAGCCTGGGCTGGTGTTGCTTTTGGAAAAACCTCAGCTTACAAATCATACAAAAAAATACTACGTGAAATGAGACAAGTTGTAAACAACAAAACCAGACCCAAGCTTGGCCAGCCAAAACGTGAACTGTCATGTAAAATATTCAGAAAATGTCTCTGTAGTGACTTAAATCATATGCTTAAATGCTACTGGTTGCTGATTGTTTGTTTGGTACTGCTGGCTTTGGTTTTACCTGCACAGAATCAAAGTTCACTGTGTCAGTCTTCATCGCATCCAAGTCATTTTAATGCCCTTTACAACATCTGTCTATTTTGCCATTTCTTTTTAGAACAAAGAAATAAGGCATCTCTAGACTAAGCACAGTAGAAATCTGTTTGCCTATTCTCATCACCTGAACTGATTTACACTTGATCATTAAATAACCCCTCACCTGCTTCAGCCATAATCTGTACACAACAGATTATTCAACCCCTAGCGGTGATAAAGATGGAAAAACAAGAAACATGGCTGCCGTGGTCTCTCATAAGTTTGTGTGTTGAAGTGACCTGTTATGTAACAATGTTTTGAGCATCAACAATCTTGGACAGCCAAGCCATAACCATTATGACCACTGATATTGTTCCTAAGTATTACTCTCTGGATGTGCTTAAAATGACTCACAGTTTAAAACTACTACTCGTTGGCAGTTAACATTTATTTACTTTCATTAATTTTCAGTCGTCCGCCATGGCAGGTTGATTATAATCACGGTGAGAAAGATTTGCTGTAGTGGTGCACTCATATTTTGAAAGGCAGTTAGATTACACACCACTAACAGGTAATTGCAATCCTGGGTATTATTTCTCCTCTGTGAATCTGTCTCCTTGAGAGCCCTTTGACTCTTTCTAAATTAAACTCTGCTTTGTCCTGCATCACACTTGGATTGAAAATAATACTGCATCTTCATCAGGGAAATAAGGGACTAAAATCACAACTCCAAATTGGGCATTCTTCTGACAATGGTGTTCTGTCGCCTTCACTTTTTTTTTTTTTTTTTTGTGACTGTATTTCCAACCACTGCCTCTCTCTGTCCACCAGGCATCCAGGAGGGGGTTCTCTGAAAAAGATGCTGGGTTCAGAGCGAGGTGTCGTTGAAGAATGGCTCTCCGAATTCAAGGTAAAACCCTCCTCCTCATGAGTCATGGTGAAATGTGTCCTTCAAGCCGTTTGTAAGAGAAACAGCAATATGTAAATATAACAACTGTGTATGTGTGTAGAGATAGAATATATGTGGGCATGTTTCAGCTTGAATACTGTAGTGGTTGTAATTCAGTAAACTGTTATTATGTTTACTTAATGTAATAAAGAATCGAGTCCAATTGAACATCTAGTGTTAATTACAGTTTATGCTCTCTTCAAGCTTTGCTCCTTAATTATACAAGATCAATCCCAAGTCATGTCGGTAAGCATGAATCCAACAGCAGTAGTTTAACTTGCTGAAATCACTGGAACAGGCATATACACAAAAAATAATTCAGGTAGATTATTTTCATGCATCTCTGGTAATGTTCAGCATCCTCACAATCACTAGCAGCTGGTGAAGTACTTGAAAATTCAGTAAACGTTCTGTACAGGTACAGCAGTTGAAATGCAAATAACGTCTTTCCTAAGCGGTGGCATTATTCTCTAAGTTGAAGGTGAGCTGTGTAAACGAGGGGAGCACAAAACTACACACACCAGAGATGGATTGATGGGACTCCTGGGGAGAGTGGTCATCATGGGGACAGAGCACAACATGACTTGTCTGCACCAAAGCGCCTTGCTGAGAGGCTTTTTATGCATCTGTCATCTGCAGACAACACTCAGTCTTGACTGTTTGAAGTTTGGCACCCCAGGATATTCTCCCCCTGTCAGACGCCGTCACCATGTTGAGTCTGGAACTTTTAGAGTGATTTTTGTCGAAAGCTGTTAGTCCACGTCAAGATCTATTTAGACTCGAACGGCCTTTACTGACTTCTACTACTCAGCCTGTCAGTGACGTTACTACTCAGTTTTTATGCCACCTACAACACTTTTATACTTAACATGTTTAAATGTCTAAATGTGTAGTGTCAGAAGTTAATGTTGCAGCCTTAGCACAAAAAAGTATATGTTCACTTTCTGATTTTCTCTAGTTCATTGCTACGACTTTATGAATCAAAATATGATGCAGTGCCTTGCAAGTGTGTTTGCATACCTTTTTTGCATTTTAATTACATTGCAACACAAACTTTATTGTATCCTATATGATAGGCCAAAGTAAATTATTGTCTGAGTTGGAATGTATTTGGTTTTAGAGCTGCTCAACCTATCAAACTGCACTTGACGTCAATATTAATGTTTGCAGCATTGAAATGGAATTGCTTTTAATGGAAAATTGTATATCAATTGCCAGTCACTCTAACTCTCCATACTTGTAAAATATTTGGTCTGTTGGAGGGAATCATTTTACCGCAATTAGAGCTACAAAACTATTGGTTTATGTCTCTACAAATGTTGCATATCCAGAGACTGAAGGTTTTCACCTTTCTTTTAAGCAAAAATAATTCAAACTGCATCAGAAAAAAAAAATCACTTATCAACTCTCGCCCTAGAGTTTTTTTTTTTTTTTTTTTTTAGGGTTTTGAGGCTCTAGTGGCCTTTATTCATTAGCAGCTGGACAGAAAGAAGGGCAGAGAGAGAAGGGGAAGACATGCTGTGAATCAAACCAATCAAATCAACTGTGTTGAGGACTGTAGCGTCTGAATGTTGTGCACCTGCTCAACCTCAGAGCCATGTGGCGCCCCATGCCCTAGATTTGTAATTGGATTAAATTAAACACCTTGACTCTATCACTGTAAAACCAAGTATGATTTGGTGCCATTGTTGCTCTGGCCGTATTTGTATGGCTGTTGCCTGCAGGAAATTGAACCCTTTGCTGCTTTTGGACTTTTTCCAGAATTCCCCTGAATTTAGCTGAGTCTAGCTGCTCATCCACTTCAACCTGATTCCCTGTTCCTGCTGAAGAAAATCATCCACACAGCATGATGCTGCAAGCTACATGTCTCATGATAGCGGTGATGTGTTAAGGGAAGTTTGTGCAACCGTTTTGTTTTTTCCCCAGGCTGGCCAATAAGTTTCTGTTTGGTCTCACCTGACCACAGCACCTTCTGCCACTTGTGTGCTGGGACTTCTTATGACTTTCTTTTTGCAATGGCTGACTTTAGGCCACTCTTCAAGAAAAAGCCAGTTTTGTTTACTGCAGAATGTCAAAAGATTATCCCTCTTGAGTTGTACATCTTTGCAGTTCCTTCAATGGACCTCTTGGCTGCTTCTCTGATTAAAGGAAGCATGGCGAACACCAAACGTACACTGACAGTTTGGTGTATGGCCATGAATTAGTAGATTTGGAGTTATGCCATTTTTTTTTCCTTTTTGGAAAGATGGATTCAGTTCTCACACTTCTTTGTAAAATCTTCAAGGCTTGGGATACAACTTAATCCTGGTAGAAATTTACATCTTCATCCCCAAACTGTCTGGTTGTTTCCTCAGTCCTTTTGAGGATGTCCATTCCTGACTCTTCTCAAACGTTTGAGTTTGAAATTCTGAAAGGAATGGTTTGTACTGAATTTTACTTAGGGACAGCTGAGTAAAGAGGCCTAAAATTATTTTCACCTTTTTAGTTGTAAAATTGTTTAAGCAATGTGTCATTTTCCTTCCACTTCATAATTGTGTACTACTTTGTGTTGGTCAATATAAAATGCATTGATTTTAGTGGTTAAAATTTGTCAAAACATGACAATCTCAGTTGTTTCACATGTAAACATTTAATGTTTTCTTCTGTTTGTCTCAGTCCTTACCAGAAACCCACATCCCCAGCTACGCTGGCAGCCTTCATCTAAAGAAGTCTCTGGTACCGGCGCTATACAGAGTCATCCAGGACCCCAACAACGAGGTGAGCCACATACACACACACACACACACACACACACACACACACACACACACACACACACAGTCCTTGTTTTTTTTAGCTCTCTATGCTTCTTGTGACTCACTTCTTGATGTCTGGGTTGGTACCGAGAAACAGACTGACACACAGCAGTTTCTGCAGGATAAACACTGAAGCACAAGCATGTGCTGTTCTTGTGAGTATGATTAAAGTGTAGGGTGGCGATGGCTGCAGCTTCACCTGCGAGATAGTATACTGTACACACACGCACAGTGACATGGTGGTACACACACGCACGCACACACACACACAGTGAAAAACCAAACTGGAAGATCTGCTGCATGTTTTAGTTCAAAACAACATCCTCGGTAACGCCTCTGTATGTCAATTTTACAGCATCACATGCCTGCATATTAAAACTAGCTTTTTGCCCAGTTGAAGACGTCACACCTTTGTTTTGAAGCAAAGGTCGAAGGTATTCAGTGAGGCTGGACTTGTTTCCTTTCTCTGCTTGCATTCCCCTTCTATTTCACGGTCAAATTTAAGAATCAAGCGTCCAGGGATCTAAATTCCATTAGTGCTGTCAGTCTCGCTACACAATCCCATTAATGATGAAATGCCTGATCCAGAGCAGTCTGTGTGAGTGTTGGTGTGCAGGGAGGGAAAGATTGCGACGTGTTTTCTGCTGATGCCATGGAGAGCCAAACCGTTGCCAAGTTCATTAATGAGTTGCTGCTTATTTCTCGGTGACACACAGTGCAGCTAACGCACACAGACACACACACACCCACAGCTGCTCTGCATGGACACTTATTCCACTGACCCTTGGCCAGTGTAAACACAAAGCCACAGTGGACTCCCCTGAGAGTACATGTGCCCAGTGTTTAGTTGCAGTCATCCTGCTCCACCCTCTGATCCCAAAAGCCCCTGGAAGTTCCCCTCTGTCCTTACGCCTCTAACATCATGGTCAAGATCTAATTTATTTGCTGGTTCAATGAAAGAGATGATGATGTAATAATGCAGCTTGTATAATTATGTCACGACTTTTTGTCCCCTGTGAATGCTTTTTTGTACAGTGTACAAATTTTTTTATAAAATTTTATATGTAATTCACCTTGAAGTAATCAAATAAATACAGTGAATACTCAGGTTTCTTACGTTAAAATCACCGTAGGGTTGTACCGATTGCAACTGTCTGGCCAACTGTTGATTGGACAAAATTAAGGAAATCGAGGCCGATTTATCGGTGCACTCCTAATACACATCCATCCATTTATGTGCTTTTTGCAGATCCCATATTAAAGCCTGTCTACAGTAGAAAAGTGATACATAAATGTATTGTAAACTTCTACTTCAAATAAACTGAGAAATCTGAAAATTTTAGCTTTTTTAGGTATTGAATTTTAACAGAACTGACAATATAGATCCATTTTAAAGGACTTAAAGACTGCTTAGCTAAGGTGTGTGTGTGTGTTTTTTTTTTGTTTTTTTTTTCTTTCAACCACCTGCTTTCTAGCTGCTGGAACCTGTGTGCCACCAGCTGTTTGAGCTGTACCGGAGCTCTGAGGACCGCCTGCGACGTTTCACCCTGCAGTTCCTGCCTGAACTCGTGTGGGTTTATCTGCGCATCACTGCCAGCAGGGATCGCCAGAGCAATGGCTGCATTGAGGCCCTCCTCTTGGGTATCTATAACCTGGTGGGTGTCAGTCCAAATGCATTTGATATCTTTTTAGCTAACCTTAGCATTTTAGCTGATTTCCATTTATAAACTGTTGATTGCATACTACATGGAGTATGTTACTAGAGGTCATCATGCTAGAGATAGCCCTAGCTAAATTCAGCATTTTAGCTAATTTGTATTATTAATGCTTGACTTGGCATACTGAATTTGCTAAGTCAATGTTAGTTAACATTATAGTAATAGCCTACATACTATTGACATCGCTTTAGCTAACCTTAGCATTTACTTTATGTTACTAGAGGTCATTATGTAATGGTACTAATATCCCACATGCTACAGACGTTTTAGTTTATTCTGGACATTTTCATGACATGCACCAGACACAGAGACAATCCATCTGTTTAGACTTTGATGCTCAAACTTGAGGCCCACAGTGTCTAACTAAACATAAGAAGCTCTAATTTGGGTCCAATCGATACACAGACTTTGGCAGGGCCCTGTAAAATTCATCCATCCATATATCCATTTTCTAACACCCTTGTCCCTCAGTGGGGTCGGGACCCTTTAAAATTTTCTATCTGATGTTGAACCTTCTTCACTCTGAACAGTGAAGCCAGAAATTAACTTTTCACCTTTGAGTCTGAGTTATCTAGCACAATTGTACAAAAAGAGACTTCACAAGGACAAACTTGAAATATATTTTGATTTTTGATTTTTATTTTTTTCCCATGCAAAACGCTAGATTTATTGTAAATGATAAGCTTCACATTCAAGGTGACCTGCAAAGAAAACACTGGTTGACGGATTGGCCTGAAGGGGATTGCATCACCAGGAAAACACCCTTGAGGAAATGTGCAAAGAGCAAGAGATACTGAAAGACACAGCTCCATGTCAGCCAGCGCTGCTAAGGGCCATATTCATGAATAATTTATTCCTCTGTGTCTGTACCTCTCAATACACACACACACACACACACACACACACACTCGGACATGTAGCACATGCTCACAGATGTGTCTCCATTGACGGGCGAGTCGTGATAAACAGCTTTTGCTCTCAGCAGTTCTGCCAGAGATAAACTGGTAGCCAGTGAAGGACAGAACAAACAACCCACAGTCCAGTCAAGGACAACTTGAGGACATGTTGAAATAATAATGACTACTTTATTCCACAGCAGTAATGAGGAGGAACATGAACAGAGTAAGCCTCTGTAGTGAAGTGATGGCAAACAGCTGTTACAATAAAACTTAAGTAACACTTAGATAATATAGACATTTCAGATTTTCTTTAGCAAGACTTTTGCAGAGGTAGGTAAGCATGCCAACAAGCTAACTCTGTTTCTAAAAGGCTCAGCGGTATATTAGTATGAATTAACTTTGTTTTGCTGGGGTTGTCTGTGATTGAGATAATGAGGCATAACATTACAAAAATGATGCCATTTTGAGGGAAACATTAAGCCTTGCAACACATTGAACAGTGTGAAATCAGACTCCAGCAGACCGAATGCTGGTCGATATTTGATTTGTTCTACTCTTAACATGATCACTTTACATGTGGTCATGTAGGAGTTGTTAACTATATTTTAGAGTTGTCACTAATGATTATTTTTTCCCTTTTAATCACTGAACTCATTTTTCAATTAGTCTAAACTACTAATTTTTCTTTAAAATATACAATTTGTTTTTATTTTCTTTATTTCTTTACATCCAATGAAAACAAGTTTAGTATTATTTATGAGTCTTTCTGCTTTGAATTGGAATCATTTTGATTATTTCTCTTGCATTCATCTTACATTTAATTTAATTTAAAGAGATTATGCCAACTCAAGCTTTCTGGATTTTTTATTTTTTTTTGTTTAATTTTTTCTCAGGAAATTGTTGACAAAGACGGAAACAGCAAACTTCTTTCCTTCACAATCCCATCTCTGTCGAAACCATCTATATATCATGAGGTAGGACTCTGACTAACTCCTGTTCTGTCCATATTAGGAACCAACTTTCCTATACTGGTGTTATGTTTTCTTTGCAGGGTCTATTACCAACTTTTTTGTCACTTGTTCTTTCTTACCTCCATTTTGCACCCTTGTACTTAAACCATCACATATCAGTGTCTTGTTATTTGTAGTTTTCATAAACTATGGAGATAAATATGCATATTTTAATACATTAAGATAACTGATCTATTGATGGATTAAAGAGTTTTACAACAACATTGCTGATGATTAAAAAAAACATTCTATGATGAATTGACAGGTGGCTGGAACAAAATGTCTGGTTGCAGAAAGCTTTGTGTAGTAAACTAGTTCAAGCTAGAATCTAGTTACCAAATGGCCAAGGTGTGAAATGAAAAGCACATGTTCCCTTTCACTGCATCTTTTCTTCTCTCTTCCTGTCCTCATTATATCTTGGAGATTTAGCAAGGTGGTGGATTGGATTGGAAACACGGCACTTTTCTGAATGTCCCAATGCTTTTCATAACCTGACCTTGGCATCTTTACTAGCTGGCTGATTGATTCTGTTTTTAATCGATCTGGGTCTTTCACTCAGTGAGTGTTTCAGCTGACCGGTCAGACAAATTCAATAATACAAACTTTAACAGAACATGTAGCCTAGCTTTCTGTCTTTTTTGTCATCTTAAGGACAGTCACTGTTTTCTACACTCTGTGAATCAGTGTGTGTATGATTACGTGTGCATCTTGTGCACCACAGATAATTTATTGCTGTAATTACAAGCTTCAGAAACTCCTCCCTCCATGCCAAGAGAATGAAGAAACAATCGAGGAATGAGGAAACAGCTCAGGCATCTGTTTGAATCACAACAATCCTCCCTGATTACAATGGTGGTCTGAATGTCATGTGCCCTGATCCCAAGGACGCCATTAGCATGTTACTCATCTGTCCTCTTTTGCTTTTCTCGTACAGAATCACAAGTCACTTAGTGTAACTTCTGCTCTGCAAAGCCGCAATATGAAGTGGTTTACACATTTTTATTTGGACCAACTCTTAGATTCCATACAGTCATCATGTGCATCTCTTTCTCTTTCTGTTTTACTCATGACACAAGTAAGGCTGATGGGTTTTTTTTCCCCTTGGTACACTGCATAGAACAATATAAACAGATTGTCTGCAGCAGGTCAGATCTATACATGCATAGCTTGTAACTGAGGACAGTAAGAGGAAATAATCCCACAAGAGATTGCAAGCCATCCAAGCGATGCATCCTGCCTCACCACCTCTATCATTTGCTGATGACTCCAAAAGCTATCCTAAATATTTAATCGAAAGTGTCTTGGCCTCATTAAAGCAGTGCCCTGCATCAGTGAAGCTGGGTGGAAGCAGGAAGATGAGTTCAATCTATCATGAAGGAATCTGTAGAGGGAACAAAATTGTAAACAAATGTTTTTTGGTGTAAGAGATGCACAGTCAGCACTCTCACCAAAATTAAGACTTGTAGATAGATTAATGAGACTTAATGGTGCAGTAAAAGTGTTTACTTGAAGTATTTTCCCCAGCAGTAAGTCGAGTAACTCCATTAAACACTGTATACATTTAGATTTATATGAACTTCACCTGGACTCTCCTTCACTTTCATTTTTCAGTTCTTGATTAATACTGTCATAAAGTGCAATATGGAGGGATAATTAGACTATTAAGTAACTGCAGGAGCACAATTACCTGCAGCCTCTGATTTAATAGAAATTATGTATTTTTTTCTGTTTAGCCTTCTAGCCTGGGGTCCATGGCTCTGACGGAGGGAGCGCTGTGTCAGCATGACCTGATCAGAGTGGTTTACAGCGGCCTCCACCCTCAGAGAGAAACCTTTACTGCACAGAACAGGTGGGAAACCCACTGAAGCAGCTCCTAACACCAGAACGACGACATCTTCTCAATGTTAATTTGGCTGTTTGTTTTAGTTTTCATGATGAATATATTTATTTTAGTAAACCATGAGTTTTGCATTGAGATTTTACATTTGTTTTTAGATTGAAAAACAAACGGCAGAGAATATGTTACAAATGTTATTTATTTAATATAAGTAACACTTAATAGGTATATTATATTAAATTTGTATTTAATATAATATAAAAATTAGGATTTTTTCCCCCTGTAATTATTTGTCATAAATAGTAACAATATGCTTTTTCATTTATACGTGATTAGCTTAGCTTATCTTATTTTATTTTATCTTTTGTCTAGGTCAGTGTTTTTCAACCTTTTTTGAGCCAAGGTACACTGTTTTAACTGAAAAAATCTCGAGGCACACCACCAATCAAAAATGTAAAGAAAGATACTCTGTAGTCGCCTATATTACATATATAGCCATTCTTATCAAAGTGTCTTGAATAGGAATCTAATAAACACAAAAATGTATTTTTATCACATTTTACATTTCTTATTTCAAATTGCAAGTAACATGTCCACTTCAAAAATACACCTGAACAGGGCCACAACAATGTGGTCTTAAATTTAAAGAAGTTCTATTAAACTTTAGCTGATTTTCTGGCAGAAATTGAAGAGAGACAATGACTAACCATGGTTTCGTTCACGCCGAGCTTAAGTACAGCGGCTCTATTTCTCTCCTGTAGTGGCAGCTCGACAGCCCTCAACTTAAAAGCTGCACCATATGAGTTTGAAAACATTTCTCCGTCGTGTCTGCTGCTAGCACGTGGTTGTTCTAAATGAAAATTAACGCGTTCTTCTTCGATTTACAATTTTGACTACTAATGATTCACTCCCTGCTAGAGAGCCCCCTGGTGGTTGAAGAAAAATACACAGAAAAGCCGCACCGGGCTACAATCCGCATGGTTCAAAGTTTAGGAAAAAAGTAGCAGCTTATAGTCCGGAAAATACGGTACCATGGGTGAAATTGAATAATTTCCACGGCACACCTGACGATCACTCACGGCACACTAGTGTGCCGCGGAACAGTGGTTGAAAAACACTGGTCTAGGTTATCTTATCTTCGCTCAGCTTAATTTACCTTACATTAGCTTAGGTTAGCTAATAAGAATATGTTTGCTTTGCATATTTTATGTACATGGCTTTAGCTTGTTTTTTAATATTGCTTTTCTTTGCTCAGTTTAGCTTATGTAGTTTAGGTAATCTTGGCTTAGTTTTACTTGTTTTATTTAGGCTTAGCTTTGTTTAGCATTGGCTAACCTATCCTATTATAACTTTTGATTTTTATTTTAGCTCCTTTGGTTTCATTTTGTTTACACTGTTTTCTTTGAACAGCTGACAAAGGTCGACTGTTCAGATGTTCAATGAAACATCTGAGAAATGAGTTTTAGCATTAGAGAGAAACTGACAATAACACGGTAGCTACAGACTCTGAACTGTTGGAGTGTTATTCTCTGGTTGTCTTAAACAAACATCAACAAACTGTATCCAGTTTCAGATGTGAATATCAGTAATTTTAAAATCTTTGCATACTTTATTTGATCAAATATTGCTCCATTTAAAAAAAAAAAAAAAAAACACCTTTTAAAGTGATCACATCATAAGTCTGTATTCTCATCTAGCCTCTTTTAGCCGCACTCAGTAAGTCTAAGAGCTTTTTTGGCCGTCACACACTTTCTGCTGCAGTGCATGAATGATGATCTCAATGAAATACACCAGTGATCCTGCCAAACAAAGGGTTCTCTGCTGCCCTCAATAGAGCAAATATGGGTCTGTGTTCACTTATGTTCTAAGTGGCACACATATGCAAAAATGACCATGTGACAGCAGTTCAAATAAGACTGGCTGGCCAGAGCGTTGTGACTGCAGTGACCATAGTGTGACGGACATAGTCAGTATATTTCATCTTGGCCTGACCTCTTGCCTAATTTAATTATCCATTTGTTTGGGTGGGTCTGAATTCATGTTTATGAGAAGAAGGTGCAGAGCTCTGTTCCTTCATTTAGTCTTAATGTCTTCCTGCATAGTTCTTGCTTATTTCTTTCTGTAAAAGACAATAATTAGAAATTTATGGTCTCACTTTGACTTCATGCGTTTCATTACTAGGTCTCAGTACCGTGGTTCTCACCTCATAACCCTTGAAAAGTATTTGCAGCCTCTGCAGATATTAAAGTAAAGTGGCAGCTTTCAAAGGAGCTTTACACACTTCTCAATCCTTTACAAATGTTGCGCAGATTTACCGTCGAGCTGTTTCATAAAGCAGCATCCTTGTTTGCACACATACTTGACCTTTACAATGCCACAGCACTCCTGCTGCATATTTTCCAATCACTATTACCAAACGTTGCAACAATTGACCTGCAGATGCAGCTTCTGTTTGAATTGTTTTTCTTTCTCATTGTAGTTTTAGGAACCATATTTCCAGAAATGATACTCTGGCTGATAATTAACAAACTACCAAAGTAGCAGTTTGTTTAGTGTACAATTTAATGGCTCATTAAGTTTATTGCTTCTCACTCTGCATACTAAAATAATTTTTTATGTCATATTAAAAAAAACATGTTTTTTTAGGCCTCTGGTTTTTTTTTGCAGGTTTGAGGTCTTGTGTTTCCTTATGCTCTGCTACAACTCTGCTGTGGTCTACATGCCCCTTTCCTCCTATCAGGCCGTCTGCAGGATGAGCTCACGGTGAGAAAACCATCTGGAAATCATGCTGCTCTTGTTAGTTCTGCACCCAGTTATGAACCATCTTCCTTCCTTTATCATTTTAATTACTTTTTTTACTTGAAGTTAGGATTCACTCTCCTCTTTTCCATTGAAGTAATTCACTTTCCTCTGTTTCTAACTGTGCTCACGGTTGGATAAAGTGCAACTTTATTCAAGCTGAGCTGATCAGCTGACTTTGCTGCCTTAAATAAAAACCAGACTCTTGAGAGTCATGTAGATCAATTTGAGGATATATAATATATGCACTGGATAATGTTTAGTGGTGTCACTGTATTCTTCCACTGCAGCGTCCGAACATTTCAGGCTATGAGTCCCAGCCCTCTGTGACTGAGCTCCGTTTAGACAGATGGCAAACTGTGACTGTGAAGACTTTGGAGAACAATGCTCTCAGTCTTTGACTTCTCACAGAGCAGACTCGGTAGCCAGCTTTCTCCAACCTCCGCACATAAAAACTGGTTAAAATATTTGCCGTTTCCGCACATGTCTCATCTTAGCTTCCTACAGCTGCTGGAGAAATTCAGAGAAATCTGGAAAAAACATCTCTATAGTTTATTCACCATCTGACACCAATTCCCTCCCCAGGGTGTGTGTATGTGGCTTCCCTCGACAACAACAAAAGCTCTGGAGAGAACCTTGCAACCGCGTCCTGCTGGACCCCGAGTTCATGGTGCAGATGCTCACTGCCGTTTACCACGCTATGTACGTATCTTTACAGTTTTTTTTTTTGCACACTTTTTAGTAAAAAATTGCAAGCAGTTGCATATGTTTGTGCATTAAATGACTGAACAGATCCTGTTTTGACAGCAACCTTATTGAAAATCAAGTTTTTTGAAAGTCAGTTTTTTTGTGCTTAGTGTTGTCCTGCTGTAGATTCCTGGCATTTTATATATCCGCTTCAGCAGCTTTTTCCCACATTTATTTATTTATTTTTATTTTTTTGTGGTGAGCAAGAAGAGTCCAGTGTTTTTCATTCATAAGCGAGCATAAAAGTGTGAATATTTCAA
The DNA here is from genome assembly GCF_001443285.1 of Poecilia latipinna. Classification (NCBI taxonomy): domain Eukaryota; kingdom Metazoa; phylum Chordata; class Actinopteri; order Cyprinodontiformes; family Poeciliidae; genus Poecilia; species Poecilia latipinna. The sequence continues at coordinate 245,806 of NW_015112885.1, forward strand.
ATTTGAAATTTCTTTCAAATTTTGATCGCACTTTCCAAAATCATTAACAAAATATGAATTTACATTCATTCTTAGCGACTTCCAGCCTTCTACTGCAAAACTGACTGAGAACAAGAGAAAGTTTTCCGAATACTTTAATTATTATTATACATTTATTAGTTTAAGGGATATAAAACAAACTACTTGTTTATTTTAACTGTTCTTTTTGTCTGTGAGACACCCCTCGTCGGTGCAGTCTTGATTTCATTTAGCTGTAAAAATCTCACTAGCTGTCTACGAAGAACAGACGCTTCCTGCTGTGAAACCGATTACAGTGGTCATAAATTCACAGAGCAGGTGAGCTTTTCCCCTCCGGCCACAGCTGTTCAAAAGCTGATTACAGCTCCTGGATGAGATGACGGGCAGTTCCTGGAAACGCAGCCCTTGTTATGATACAGGCCGGATCTTAGGGGAGCTGGGGGGGAACACTGTGAGGCTGCACACCAGGAATCAAAAGATCAAAGCCGTCAGGACCGCTGAAAGTAAAGCGAATAGCTTTTTATTCATATATGTGTGAATGAGTGCTTCTCCATGCTGCGGCTCACCTCTCTGTCATCCTGCACGGACGGCAGATAAACCTGAATCCATTGAATCCACACACACAGAGGGACCTTGTCACACAGCGAGGACGCTGTAGGATTTAGGTTAATATGTTTGCTAATGCGCTGCAACAGTAATGCCACATGAGGAGAACGAAAGATCTGCAGGGATATCGGATAACAAGCGTTTTAAAATAAAAGGAACAAGCATTTCTTTCATATCAGATTGAATTTGTATTCTGGCTCCTTTTCAGCTGTAACTACATCAGAGGGTCTGTTCCTACCTTCCCATTCATCCCAGTTTGTTTGATCTGCAGTGCAGAGCTCCTGAAGCCTTTATTCCCCGGATTGTGATTTGGATCAAAGAGTTCAGCCGCTGTTACCGTTTTGATTTATTTTTTTTCCTCCCCGTGTGGTTTGCATATGTTTTATAAAAATAATTACAAAACATTTTTTAGTTTGTTGTAGCTTTTTATTTGATTTCATTTAATAGTAAAATTATGATTTTCTCTGATTGAAAAGCTCTGACAGCTTTTCAATCGGGAAACAATCTCTTAAAGATTTTATTTAGCACAGCCGTGTTAACAGGAAAAACGTGACTTCCTGTGTTCTTCTAGTAATTTGGTTGCACCTCAGACTTTAACCGTGCTCACATGCTGAATCAGTAAATGACTAATAGTTCAGGGGATGTGAGACAGACATTAAAGCGAACATGTGAGAGCCTACTGTTTCCTCTAGCAGATTTGCAGCAAGATGCAGAACAAGTGTTTGTTGATGTTTGTAATGTGCAGATACAATGGAGAGTGGGAGATGGGGCGAGAAGCTCTGGAGGACATTGTCTACAGGGCCCAGCTGGAGCTTTATTCCCAGCCTCTGCTGGTGAGTCTGTTCAATAAACTTTATTCCCCCAAAAGACTTTAGAACACATTCAGTTCTGTCAAATCCATTCTGGTCCAGATTTAATCAAATCACTCCAATTTATTCCAGTTAATGTTATTGTCAGATTCAGATCCTGTTACAAACAGTCCAGGAACAATAGGTTCATAAAAGACACGGACACAAAAGTGCTTTTTATGGAAGGTCTAAAAAAACACAAAGTTAGTAGAGGCAATAGCTAAATCAATTAGTTTGTTTGGGAAAATTATGCAGGTAAACATTGTATCGCTGGATCAGGACTACTTTCTATAAAAAAAATAAAAATAAAAAAAAATACCTACAGAGGTAATGGCAGCAACGGCTTTATATTGGAAAGAGAAAGCTGAACATCACATTCTGTGGGGAAAAACATGGCAAAACCCGCCTCTAAGAAAGAGACGCAGCAAAAGGAAAATATTAAAGCACTGACCCAGAGGTACTGTCTATGGAATGAAGTGGTAAGAAAACACAAAGCTAAGTATAACTATAGCTTCGTCAGGAAAAACCCCCCCCCGGCTGAACACAGAAGCCCTGGACCAGATGTACTTTTGATTCAAAAAGAAAACAAAGACAGTACAGTTACGAGCAAATCTATAAATTAAAATAAACACCGAAACACTGGGATACGACAACTTTCTAAGAAAAAAAACCAAAAAAAAAAAAAACAGCTACTACATGAAAAACCACAAATTCAAAGTATTACTTGGACATTTCTTCTCAAAGCAGAATTTAAATTAGGGCCTTTATGTTCCACGTTTTGGTGATGCCAATTTCATCTGTCCACCTCAGCTGGGGAACGCCATGAAAAACTCTCTGCCAGAAAGCGCTCCTGAAGCGCCGCGGGGACGCAAGGTGCTTCAGGTGGAGGTGACCCCCACCATCAGCCGTATATCCATCTCGGCAATCACCACAGCTTCCATACGGCGCCACCGCTGGAAGAGAGAGGGTAAGACTAAAGCCTCGGGAGCTGGAGGGAATCCTAAACGCTGTGAAGCCGCGTAGCAGGAGAAACGTCAGCACTCAGCAGAGCAGACCTACAGTAGCTTTTAAAGGGAGCGCATTCAGTCACGATGAAGATGTGAGCTTACGGTATTTCACTCTTTTCTGATCTACGGAAGGCCGCACGAGGGATCTGTTTGGTGAGAAATGACTTCTCTGGTGGTTGTTCTCATCAGAGAGAGGAAAATCTGTTTACTTTGTAAACTGGCCACACCATTAGAACAATTGTAATGGTGTTCTGTGTAATTATTGTTGTAGTAGTGCTCATATAGTCTGTGTTGAAGTGCCTGTGCCACTCATTGCTCCCTATTGCTTTTTTCTGTTTTTTCTTTGCTTATTGTGTCTTGTCAGTCAAGAGCATTTTGTTCTTTATATCACCAGTAAAAAAAACAAAAACAAAAAAAAAAAAAAACATTTAGTGGATTTAAGACAAGTCAACAAAATGGTGCCTGTGTATCCAGGCCACTAGTGGGAGGTTAATTAATTGTTTACAAAAACAAACAAACAAAAAAAGAAAACCTTTACTTCATCTGTGCCCAGGATGGGGCCCGCCTGAGCTGAAGGTTGCTGCTAATAAAGACCCACATTTCCTCATCTGTGTTGTTGACTCCCAGATTGTTTTGACTACTCAAGCGATGCAGAGTTGAGCCTCACCATCAGTCCTCCTAGCCTCGTCCAGCTCCACCACCGCCACCTCCACGACCCTCCCAGGGAACCCGCAGCTAGAGAGGATAGGGGAGGGCGGCATCACAGCCACCACAGCAACAGCAGCAGCAGCAGCATCATTCCCCCCATCACACTCGAGGGTAGGGGACGGGGGCGGCCACTCTTAGGATAGAGGGTCTCTGGAAGAGGTGGCCCCTGTGATCTTCATCCTCCTCCTCCACCTCCTTCTCCTCTTCTACTACTATACTACTCCCCCTCCTCAGCTCGAGGCGGTTAACTCTGCCGCTCCTGTCGTTGCTGCCTCCTCACTTCCCCAGAGTAAACTAACTCATCCGACAGTCAGCAAACCTTCTACTACCAGACCATCGCTACGTCCTGCTGCATTTACCTGTGGAAGAGTTGCCTATTCTGGGGTTGAAGGAAGTGTTGCCGCTGGCCGTTCTGCATGGGCCCGTCATCGTGTCGCACTCTTGTCTTTTTCCTCATCATTCCTTCAACTTCAGAGCGCTCCCCTTGTCACTCACTGAGCCTGCAGCTTCCCCAGGGATCTCTGTGTTTGATAATTGGTCCTGTTAGTAAATGCTTTCTGCTGTTTTATGAGAAAACTGGAGGTGCTTTCAAATACTGGCACGCAGGCCTCGACATCTTGTCTGTACCGCAACCTTACTGCGACTGAAAACACCAAATGCATCGACGATTCAGGCCAGCATCAGCCATCTGCTGCCTCTGCTCCTCAGCTCAGTGAGTGGGAAAGAGCTCTGCATGCACACGCCTCAGCAAGCTTCAGTAATTTCAGCTAAAACATTAAACCATTGCATCTCTGACTTAGAAATAAAATGATCTTGTCTAATATTTGAAAAAAACAACAACAAAGACATACACTGACAGGACCGTACGGCAACATTTTGTCTCATCGTGTGCGTTTCCGTCTTCCTCCATGATCTTTCTAAAACCTTGAAGTCTGTGACCAAGGTTTAGATCATTTCCTTGCTCATGGTTGGTGTTTGTCTCAGCGCCATCTAGTGTTCTTCCAGTGATCTTTCACCGAACTCAGTGCAGCTGCGAAAAAAAATTGTCCTGTAAGGCATCTCATTGTTTGGGAATCTGATCAAACAATCTATATGAATCTGGTCACAGTCTGTGTGTAATCACTGGACATTTGCTTGCAAAAATAAAACACCCACCTAATTATGCACTCTTTACTTTGGGGCTGCAGTGCCTCTATGTGGGAATCGGTTCTCTATTTTGCACGTTTGCATTCACTTTGTTCCACATTTTGTCATTTGTATTTCGATCGTCAGTCCTACTTACAGAGAGAAATCTAGTTTCTGTCTGTAACGTATATTGTCTAAACTGTATATTTGGTTTGCTTTTTCTGTTGTCGAAACTCCTAAACTCAGATGAAGGTGGACTTTTTTCAATCAGATTTTCATTAAAATGATACAAAACATTCCTAGTTACAGTTTTCTGCGAAAGTATTTACACCCCTCAACCTTTTTCACATTTTGACTCATTATAAACGCAAACTTAAGTTTAGTATATTTCCATTTAATGTGCTAGACCAACACAAAGTAGGGTATAATTATAAAGCAAGTTGAAAAAGCTGGATTGTTTTCACACGTTTTTACTAAGAAAGTGTCACCCCCCTAATCAATATACAGTTAACTAATTGCCTTTAGATTTGACCTAATTAGTAAATATAGTGACAGAGTTTCAGTAAAATGTTTAAGATCACAGCATATGAATTTGTTAGAATGGACCAATTAAAGTCCAGACCCAAAAATCAAGATGAAACTTGACCATCGATGTTCATGGATGGTTGCCATTCAGTCTGAATGAGTGTGACCTGTCCTCGTTAAATATTTTTGTTTGTGAAATAATTAATATTAATTTACTTTAGGATACTCATTTTTTCTTCCTGAGTTGCTCCATCATATCAAATCTCAATAACTTGACCCCGAAAAGAGTCGAGTTTAATTAAATGTGAAAAAGTGCAAGGGGTATGGATTTTTTAGCAGTCTAATGTTGGTAATAAACTAAAAATCATTTGTCAGATTTTCCTTGAAAACATCCATGAAGAAATGTGCTCCTTATTTATAGTTAAAAAAAATAAATACCTTAGATTGAGAGTTGAACCATGAGACATAACCATCTTGATGTCTGCAGCAAACTGTTGTAAAAGGGTGAAAATAGTTGCACATTGTTTTTTTTCCTTCCAGTCCTGATGTGGTGTAGAACTCCAGAACCTTTTTCTCCGGGTTCTGGCCGGCCTGTGGCGGTTCCTCTGTTAGCATGGTGGGCCGTCAGCTTTGACCGGAGGCTTTTTGCGTTTGGCTCTTTTCGGCGTTCTCGACTGGCTCAGCTCGGTTGATGCTGCGCTGCGGAAGAAACGAGGGATGGAGCAGGAGAGCATGCGTCTTCTCCTCATGTTATGTGCATGCCGACCCAGACCTTTTTCTTCTCAGCTTTCCGTTTCTTTTTTGGCGCTGTCTGTGGGTCCCCTGTTGTCCAGTTGTGCTTGTCCCAGCGATGCATGACGGAAAGAGAGACAGCCAGTCTTTTCTGTTTGACCGGCTGCATCCTGCATAATGTATTGCTAATAATCTGCTTGGTTTTCTAACCCAGTTTATTTATTTGTTTTTGTTTTTTTTCCTTTTCAGCTTTCATTGAAGGGTCGTAAATGGATTATTCATGATTTGCTTTTTAAATGTTCTCATGTCGATAATTGCCTATGCACTATCAGTTTATTTGGTTAAAAGTCAAAACAAACTCATGATCTGAGTTCAGACATACTGTTGCAGTAAAGCAGTGTTACGCTAAAGTTTGCAAATTTTATAACTTCGGAGAGATGTAAAATGTGAAGAAAAAGATGCTTTGAAAAACTTTACCGGCTTTCATATTTCAAACTCAGAAGTTTTAACTCATGTAAAGTACTTTATACATTTAAGATGAGTAGTTAAGAGCAGGGGCATGTTTACTGCACTGTGACTTCTTCAAAAGAAAAAAAATTGTCAGTATTTTATAAACTGAGGAGGTCGTCTTATGTTTTTGTTTTATTAATGTTTTATCAAGCCTCTAGATATTCTGTGCCTCTTTCGTCATACTTTAGACCCCAGCTGTGCACATTGCCAGATTCAGTGTTGTTTTTTGTCAGACAAGACTTTTTTCCTTCTCAGTCTGAATAATTATAAGCACTTAAAAGGCCACTGGATTGAAGTAATGTGAATCTGAACATCCAGCTTTCGTCTTTAAAAACCAAAAGCACTTGAACTAGAAAAGTAAAACTAGTTTTACAGCAGTTGCCAACTCCACGTTGTTGCAAATTTCACAACAGATTTGGACCTTAGGTGTTGTCTGTTTTGTGCAGAAAAAAAAATTTGCTGAATTTTTCAATATTACAGATGATGAAGTTTGACAATGATTTGTAATTTTTTTCCCCCCAACTTCTTCAGTACACTTTGTTGTACTCTGTTCTGCCTTCCAGTTATATGTTGCAAGTATTACTCTCTCCTTCAGGCTGACCCCATATTCAACACCTCATTATTACAGAAGTTATTACTTCAGTCAGTAACTGTGTCCGCATCGAAGAGTGTTTGTTGTCAGCACAAATGCTAGAAATGAAAACAAAGATTTTAAGATTTTTGAGTTTCAGATGGTAAAACTTGGAATTTCGTGTTGCGCATTCAGTTGTCCATCTTAACTTTACTATTAAGATCACTAAATCTGCCCCTGCTCAAACTTTCAACATTTTTCCAAGATTCACTTTCTATAACATCGTTTGCGGTTCACCAGCCTGGATTAAGATTGTTCAAGCCAGCAAACCTTTCTTGTTTTAGCGTAAAATAAAGTGACGGTAGCAGTAGTTCAATGTTGTTAGTGCTCTGGACATCTTAAAAGTCTTCTACTTGATAAAAATAATGCAAAAAACATTAAAAAAAAAAAAAGATTCATAGCATTAAAGTTAAAGTTTCGTTGGACTTCTCTCACATTTCTCTTTTCTCTGCCTTGGCTGTCACCTTCAGATGCTGACGGCATGAGCGGCGGGGAGGATTCCTTCAACATCAACGATCCGGATGAAGGTTTCTCCTCTGGGGCTTCCAACAGCAGCCAACCCAGCGGCACCAAGAGCGGCGGTGTGGGGCTGAGGGGCGGCAGCTTGAACAGCAGCAGTAGCAGCATCAAGAAAGCCATCACGGCGCGCCTGTCCAGGGACAAGGAGAAGGAGAAGGAGAAGGAGCGAGAGAGGGAGAGGGAGGCAGAGAAACAGGCGGAACAGTGTGTGGATCAGCAGGCCACGGCGCCGAGGCCCCGCCAGAGGCAGCAGTCCCCCCCAGGCAGCATCAAGCTGGACGCCATCCACCTGAGCCCCATTAAGAAGCACCTGAGCTTCCCTGCAGGGCACCCGCTGGTGCGGACTGGCAGCACCTCCTCCAGCAAGTCCTTCGACTGCATGAACCTGAACTTGAACGGAGGCGAGAACGAGCGAGAGGAGGCGGCGGGCGGCTCCGACAAGGAAACGGGGCCCTTACTGGGGGGCTCCCACCGTCACTCCACTGTCAGCCTGCAGGAGGAGCACCTGAACCGACCGGAGGAGGCCCAGGCCCTCCTGTCCCCCGGAGCCCCTCTCACTAAGCAGTCGCGCTCTCCCAGCTTCAACATGCAGATCATATCACAGGTCTAATGTCAGCGCAGGGAACCACAGAAACACACACACACACACACAAATATTTATTCAGTTTCCAACACGACCACTCTACTATGGCAACCTGGTCAGTTTCTGTGTTTATGAGGTGGAATAAAAAGATCTCCAGATCTCTGGAGCTTTATCTCTACTCCTGCAGCATCTATTAAGGTTTGACCTGCAGTCACAGCTGGTTAGATTCTAAGAAAACACCAAACATGTTGACGACTTCCCCATCGCTGTAGCTACAGTCCCTCCAAACAAGCTGAGCATTCCACACACAAACTCTCCCAATAGGGAGGAAATGACAGGAGGAAGGATTTCCGATGTAAAGTCGCATAACATTTCAGATTATTTGATTTTCTGACTGAATCAGTCAAGCCAATCAGCAATAACATGTCGCTCATGTGGAGAAAACTGGGAATTATTCCCGTTTTTCGCCCCCCCCCCTTTCATTCCCGGGCTCTTGTGCAATCATTCTTGCTGATCTCAGTCATGAAAAGTTTGATGAATCTCGTTCTGTTTTTTTTTTTTATTCTTCTTTTTGTTTTAATCAGTTTAAACAAACTTTTGAGAGTGTTCTCAAACCAAACTGGAATGTGGTTTAAAAGTTTTGAATTGTCTCCAGTCTTTAACTGGACAAATCTGACGAAATCATTCCTGTGCAGCTACACAAGCAGAGACTTTAGTCTTGTGGCTTTGATTTTTTAAATCTGAAGCTGATTCTTGCAGGTTTGTGTGCGACACTAAAGGCAATGACTGTATCTTTGTCGTTGGTTTCATCTGAGTAGCTCCTGTTTCTCCGTGTTTGTTGAAAGTTGTGGCTTCCTGTGCTGGTTGTTTGCTGCCCTCTGGAGGCTCGTAGCAGTCAGTGTGTTTCATTGTCGTCGTCATCGTCTTGTTTTTGTTCTACCTCATTGTGTGCTGAAATACACACCTGCCAGTCAGATTTATTCACTGAAGCTGATCTGACCACAACGTTTTCCCATTTCAACTCTAGATGTAATCATGTGGATTTGTGACTGAATATCTCGTCTTTCTGTTCCAGTTCAGCTGCAGTACAGGCCACAGTTAGACTTCAGGTGTTTCCGTGGATTAAGCAGCTTAGTTTATTTGAATTGCTGTTTTCTTTTATGTAGTTGTTTTAAGTGCAATTGTTTGTTTTTTTTTCTGATCCTTGTGCATGGAGTTCTTCTCTGCTGTGAAATGCCTGCATCTGTGCACAGAGCTTTTCTAGCCTTGTGTAGTGCTTCCTGCCCAGGCGGAGGGATGTGTTGTTGTTTATTTTGTTTGTTTGTTTTTACCTGCCGTGCTTGTTTCTGCATGTGTAGTGCCCTGCAAAGCACAGCTGCTTCAGACGCACGAAGCAGCCCAGCGAGCCAAACCCGAATCTTGTCCTCGTCTTAGCCAGATGTGCCATTACGCATCCTCTCCTAAGGGATTTATATTGGTGTCGTTGCTGCCCAGGTGTCTTACTGAAAATGCCTGATTGTTCTTTTCTGTTTACTGGTCTTATTTTAAAGGGGAGGTTCAGAGACTTGGCTCGGTGTGCCCTTAGATGCAGCTTCACCTTTTGCTTGTTAGGTTTTTATTATTGTTATTATTATTATTTTAGGAGTTTGAGACGTTTTTTCTGTCTCGGCCAGTAACCTACAGGGCCTTGCAAAGGTATTTTTACCCCTTGAACCTTTTCATATTTCTTCACAAAGATCAGTGTCTTTTAATAAGATTTTACTCAATGAAATACTAAAGTAGTGTACAACTGTGATCTGGAAGGAAAATGTTGCAGCGTTTTAACAATCACATCCATATCTATATTGGATTAATACTCACTGTGTTGGTGCATCTAGAGAATGATAAGGAAGAGCATCTGTGAACATCACATTTTACACCTTGCCTCTGATTTTTATTTGATCTGGACTTTGACTAGGCTGCTCATCTTCACCCCAGTCTGTTTGTCTTTTCCAGCCTCTAGCAATTCTTCTTTTAGCAGTTTCTCTGTATTGAGCTGCTTTCATCTTATCAACTCTTTCCAGCTCCCCTCAGCGTGATTGGAACTGTATTTTGAGGGTGATGTGGGGTGTAAGTTTTATGTACAATTTTTCACGACACATAATGTTTTGCAAATCAGCGGAAAAACAAATCAGTTTTCATGTCATCTGAAAGCTGTTAGAAAGCTGCTAATATCACTTATGACTTTCTAGAGGTTGATTTCTGAAATCCAGGACTAATAGTGGCTGACAGATTCTCCCACCTGAGCTGTGGATCTCTGTAGCTTCTCCAAAGTTACAATGGCCCTCTTCACTGCCCTCTTCTCCTAAAATCCCTCTGTTTTCAACCTGAGATTAAACTACTCACAGTTTAACAGCTTTTCACTTGTAACTAAACTAGTTTTATTTTCCTTCCAGATCGCAGTTACGAGCTACTTTGAGTCAGTCTGTCACATAAAATGGTTTAAAATATGAAAAAGCTCGAGGAGTTTGAATGCTTCCGCGTGGAACTGTATTTCTGCTGTTAGCATATTGCGTAGATGGAAGCTGTCGCGCAGCTCGAGGACTGACTGGTTATTGTATATAAATCTCTCGCACCGACGCTCCTGGTGTGCTTGAAGCCCTCACAGCTGCTCGTCCGCGGTGTGCGTTTCCCCCATGGAGAGCCTCGGCTCTCCACCTGCGTGAGTAAGCCAAGCCGTCATCCCCGTGACGTGTGACCCGGGTTCCCATTCTCGCTGTATTTTCGCTGTGAGTCCAGTGGCACCTTTTTTTGCTGTGTTTAAACGCCGGTGATGTGTTTGCGTCTTTTAACGAGTGCCGAGGTTACCCGCAGTCATGCTGGGGCTGTGTGTGTTGACTTAGAGTAACCAATATCCCTCAGTGTGTGGTGTTATTTGCATGTGATCAGGGTGGGAAATGAACACCAGCGCGGGACTGTCAATAAGGCCCATAAGCTCCGATGAGGTCCAGGTGCATTTCCAATAAAACCTCTCTTTCTGTGTTGAATAAGTCTCACTAGTTTATTGGTCAGTCGCTGTTGCTGGATGAAAAGGTTCATTTTCCTTCCTGCATGTGGTAACTGTGGGCTTTGTGTTTATACAGTTTAATGCACTTTAACCCATCCACCTCTTTGAAGATAGTTATAGATGTGTAAAGTGTGCATACACTCAGTGCAGGGTCTTAGTCTCTTGAAAGTAGTACTTCTATGGGATTCCTCATCTATCACAAGGCTATTTTTGTTGAAGACTAAAGGGTACAGCTATTTATTATATTTTTTTGTTTCGAAACAAAAAAAAAAAAAAAAAAAAAAAAAAAAAAATCTCAAAAATGACAGTTGTGGGGTTTGGACGGTCTCAGGAGTTTCTAAGGTAAAAAAAAAAAAAAAAAAAAAAAGAAAGAAAAGCCACAATTATTTGAAAATAAAAATAAAAATAGCAGCACCAAAATTTCTGTTCTTGGCGTCAGAATTGATTCTATGCAACATTTCTCCCGCTTTTCCTTATTTTATTTTTTTAAGTTATATTTTTGTTGTACAGGATCTTGCTGATCTTGTACCTTGTGAGCAAAGAACCTCTCGAGGTCCATCCCAGCAGAGAGAAGGCCGCAGCCGGACGGTTTTGGGTTTGTTTGGCGCCTTCCTGTCAGCCTGCTGCTCTGTGGCTCGGGTCGGTGTGTAAAATGATTAGCGATGATGAATCGTGTCCAAATGCTTCCATGGAAGCTGCTGGATAACACTGTAGTAATTATGATGTACAAATGGAGAGAAAAAAAAAAGACTTATTTTAAAAATCTTGTAAATACAAAATGTATAAAGGTAAAAGCAAGATAAATATAAAAAAAAATAAGTCTGAGATGTAGACAGAGATTAATCTGTATATTGTTGAATAAATATTGTGCCGTAAACAAAATGTGTGTGCTTTTTGTGTGTCAGAAGGAAAACATTGTGTGTGGGTCCCAGGTTTTATCTCATGTAAAGTATATACTTATAAATTTAAGGTGAGTAGTTAAGAGCAGAGGCATGTTTACTGCAGTATCACTTCTTCAAAACATGCCCTCAACTAAAATCTCCGGTTTAGTTTCACTCTGTAAAGGAATTTTATTTAAATCGGCTTCTTCTCTGCTTGAAGAAAATACATTATCCTTTGCATTTATTGGCACCACTGGTGTAGATGTGTTAAAAGCTATAAAATATAGACACTGTCGAGAAATGTAGAGATCATCCCACTTCCCCATGCTGGAGATTTTAGTTTAATAGTGACAATAAATAAAGTTATCTTTGAAATTAATTACACAGTAATAAAAAATAATCGGGTTGTGTGTGTTATTTTGTCCTGCATACTTTGCTTTAATTCTTTTTTCTATCTGATCATAAAAAAAATCATAGTCGGAGACAGTTTCATGAAACAGGAAGTAAGCTTCCAGCAGGTTTCCTGAAGAAAGAGGAATTAAGCTAACAGCCTGCAAAAGTATAAGAATAGTTTAGACTAGTCCTTGTTTCAAAGCATAAAAGGTTTAAAGAATAAAATCTAAACATTTTGAGTAATTGGATAAAACCCAGAGTAAAANCATAACGGAGACATTTTGTCAAGAATAATGTCAAGCTGTTATTATGAAGACATTTCGAATAATGTCAACTTTGTATTAAAAGTGTCATTATTTACCGAATGACGCTTTATGACAACAGTCATAACTATTCATGAAGACTTATTGATGTTCATGACAGGTGTTATGTCATGTTTATGACAGTGTCATGACAGTCTTATTCAACCCCCTTCAAATAAAGTGTTACCAATATCTATAACTTTCTGGTAATATACAGTCTTGACAGACAGGTGTTGCGCTTCGGTCATGTTCACTTTCCAGTAGCTAAGGTTGGTCAGTGGTGTTGCTGTCTCCATTCTCCCCATCCTGTTTGTCTTCCCTGTCTTCAGGTATTCTAGGGACCTTTTCCGTGTGGAGCTTCCTTTGTTACATTCAGGTGGGTTGTTGTTTTTTTCTCTGTTGCCTCCAAACACATGGAAGGTATTTAATTGGTAGCTTTAAATAAATCTTTCACAGCGGCCATCGTGACTGAGCACTGTTAGTAAACACATGCTACTCATGACATTATTACAGGTTCTCTAGGGACAAATTAAATGAATGTAATTAGTGTGAATACCTATTATTTCTTGTCATTATGCCTGCTGTATGGAAGGTTAATATAGGGTAAAGATATGGAGAGCTAACATAGGCTTATAGTGGAGAAATGTCAATGCTATCTAAATGTAAATAAAAAAACAAACATTTTTTTAATGAATGAGAATAATTAAAACAGAGGCCCACACCCAGTGGTGAGAAATAAGTATGTATGCATTGGGTGGACAGTAAGACTCTCTATTTTTTGTGGGGGAGGGGTGACAGGGGGAATTCTGCAAAAAAATATTTGTGAGCCCTGAGTGATAAATTAACCAAAAGGGAAAATAGCACAAATGCCTACTTATTTCTACAAACATGTTTTAAGACATATGTTTCCTAAATAGGACAAAATCAGTCATTTACAATAAAATTTCAACGTTTAATAGATTTTATTTGTGAATCGTTGTCCTGATGCTAACAACTAAGAGCTTTCACTGATATTTTGTGGTTTCTCTCAGGTTTAAGAAAAAAATTCTAGAGTCATTAAAATCTGTTTAGATTAAGAAGAAAGGTCTATGATTTCAAATTAATTGATTAACTAAATTAACCACAAATCATTCTGGTTCCATCCAGTTTGATATTATTGTGATAAACTGTTCTTTTGTGAAAATGACATTTCCCAATGCAAACAGTGAAATTGATCAATCCTATTAGAAATCTCAAAGTGCTTCATGAATTCTAAACAGTGATTATGGTAACGAAGAAGAGAAAGAAGATGTATCACAATGGGTAACGTTGGTGTCCAAGGTTGTAAATTCTGTTGAACCAAACCCAATATATAACTGCAATATGCAGTAGATGTTTGCTGCGGTGTGGAACCTGCAGTTCTGAAGGAGATAAGTAGCAACCAGGGAGATGTTTATTTCCTCAGTGGAGAAAAGGGTTTTCTGTTGTGGGAAAACCTGAAATGTTTAAGAACCATGACTGTAATGGACTTTATGCCTGGTTTCAACACCTGAGAGAGCTCACACATGATGACAATAAACCCTAGAGATAACAAGTTTGGTTGTACAGTGTGTGGTGTGGAGCCACATGGCAGATTAGGGCTGGGAAATGAGGACTAAAATTGAAATCATGATATATTGAGCAGTTCACCTCCATAATGATAAATGGACAATAACATTAAACCCCACAACCCTGTTTTTTAATGATTATTTTTATTGCTACTTTTGTGGACTTTAAAACTACAGCCTACCCAAATAAATGAAGAAAATGTTTACCTTCAGTTATTAAGACTTGTTGAACAAAAAAAGCACAACTGAAGAAGTTTAGAACTATAAAATAACTTGAGGTCTGACATCCTTCCTGAACCCAAAATGTGGGGCTGGAATGGCTGCAGCCTGGAGACCTCTGCGTCAGAGCACTCACCTGGTGAACTTACACCATACCCACTGCGCTTCCTTCTCAAAATAAAAATTCACCTCTCATATCATGATAATCTCTCCTTGTCTCAGGCGAACAAATGTCAATTTTCAAATTGTTTCTCATAGAAGCCATTACTTGAGTTGACTTGTGATTAGGGATGGGAATCAAGAACTGGTTCTTGCAGAGAAAAAACGTGAGTTCAGAGCGAACAAACATGGTCGACTGTGAAGAAACAAGGGTTGTAATCTGCGGACATCCAGCAGACTTTCTGTTCCCCTTTGTGTTTCTATCACCTCGCCCTCTGAATGACTGAACAAACAAACATTTTGTTTCTTGTCAGTCTTTCATTCATAATCATGCTTCACTTCTTTGTTCTGCAGGTTTCATCTGGGGGGGTCCTATGCGGGCTCAGGAAAATAAGATCAGTTTCCCAAAGACCAAACCCCCACGCAGAGTCTTCACCTCCTAAATCATCCGTTATTCTCCCCAGATAACCAAATCAAGATCATTCATCCCTTCAATCCTTATCCTTTCATCTCTCCATCCCTCTATCCTTACATCCCTCACCCCTTCATCCCTTCATCATTAAATCTTTAAGTGTATATCTTTGTGGCGTGGTCCTTGCTAGTGAAACACAGATTTTGTTTCTTGTCACTTTTTATTCAGTCTTGAGATTAACTCCAACACACAAAAAATAATAAAAAATGTAATGTAATTTTTCAAATAAGGACATACTTAATATTTTTAAAACAAAAGCATCAAATTATTATCGGGAGCAGGACTTTGAAACGATCGTGCAGACCTCTGAGTCTACTTC
This sequence comes from Poecilia latipinna, assembly GCF_001443285.1. Lineage (NCBI taxonomy): Eukaryota > Metazoa > Chordata > Actinopteri > Cyprinodontiformes > Poeciliidae > Poecilia > Poecilia latipinna. Next base: position 260,995 of record NW_015112885.1, read on the forward strand.
AAAGAAAGAATCCCGGACTAGTCATGTCAGACCTTGATCTCTATCTCAATAAAACAATTAATTTTGTAATTTTATTAATATGATAAGTACAATATTCTTGCACTTGAACAAAAAAGTCTCCTAATATAGTGTTGTAGTTGGCAGACGAGTACACATGAAAGAATAAAAATGGCTCCAGATTTCCGATCCTGTACAACCAAGGCATGTTATGAGAATAAATAGCTTATAGCAACTCCATCCAACAGCACAGTTGGGCCACAGAGACCAGCTCTGTGAGAATAAAAGCTTGCTTCAGTTCCTTTCTCATCACTTATTTTGAAGTTGACGTGCTGACATTCCAGAACCCAGAAGCTGTGTCACCTCAGACAGGAGCTGTGTCACCTCAGACAGGGGATACAAGGGCAGCTCTGTTTTTGATTGGTTGAACGCCAATCACACATTTGAATGAGCAGAGGGACGGCTGTGACTGAGGCATGTTTTATCAGTCATGAGGTGAAGAATCTGAGGAAGTAAAGATGAAGATCAGGACAGGACACGGCTTAAAGGCAAGTGCTCTTCCAGGTTCACATCCCATTCACTTCAGATGGACACCATGGATAATTGCTTGGTAATAATGTTGTTTTTTTTTTTTAATTTGCTACACTGTATTTTTCTCTGTATTTTTCTGACCTATAGTAACCGAAATGATATGACTCTTATTTTTCTTTAGGACCCCATGTTTATCTTTCTGAAATAGAAGGATACACTGCAAAGTCAAAGCCAGCCCCCAATTAGATTTGGAAAAGGTTCCAAAAGAAAGTTTTTTTTTTTTGTTTGTTTGTTTTTTTTATCACACCCTTGAAATAATGATGTAATTTAATGATATCAATGTGAGAGCTTCTAAAGTTATTTTTTAATTTGTGAATGACTACATTTTTAGGACTGTTGCCTCATATGGGGTGCTGTTAAGTTACACATTCAAAGATTAACAGCAATAATTTGGGTCATTTAGCCTGAATAAGTTATAATTTCACCATATTGCATGTTTGTTTACAAATGTCACCGTTGTAAGCTAAGTCTTTAGTTAGCAGGCTACAGTTAGTTCATGAACTAAATAAATAGCTCTGAGCTAAATATTTAGCTAGTATGCAAATTCACTTGCTAATAAGTAGAAGTGGACTATCAGAATAAAAACAGTCTTGCAAGCCTCTTTGAAAACTTCTATGATAAGTAAATTATCATATTACAGACATATTTATTAGCCTGCTAGCTGAATATTTAGTTTGGAGTTAAATATTTAGTTTCCAATTCAAACATTTAAGTTCAACTTTTACCCCTCCCGACCCTTCTAAGGGACAAGAGTGTTAGAAAATGGATGGATGGATGGAAGTTCAACTTTTTACATGCTAAGCCAAATTGTTATCTTGCTAACTAAGCATTAGTTTGGAGTTAAATATATTTACCAAACTATATCATCTGCTTTAAATTAGCAAAATAAATATTCAGTTTACCAATCTGAAGTTTCCACAGCAAACTGAAAAAACCCACTAAACAAATGGGTCGACATAAGTACAAGGCTACTGGTAAACACCATGAGCAATATGAACAGAAACAAAAAAAAATAAAAAATAAAAAATACCGGGTATGTTAAAAATGGTCTTGAAATACAAATTATCTTCCAGTTTTGCAAGTAAGAATTGATCTTGAACCTCATAGAGGTGTGACATTCTCTTCAGGAAAAACTCCCAATGGTGGAATATCTTCTGTTGATATTTGTTGTTTTCATTTATTTATTTATTTATTTTTTTTGGGGGGGGGGGGTTGGTAACACCAAATGACTTATTCCAAAACAGAAATACAGATGAACCCAACTGAAGCTTTGAATCCTTGAACCATCCTTTCTCGCCCCCCCCCCGTGACTTCCTCATTATTTTGTTCGTTGATTTGGTACAATTGTTACCAGTCTAACAACTCATTTTACTTGTTCCATAACAATCGTTATATGGACTTTTTGAGGATATAAACCAAAGCTGTCTGAGGGGAAGAACAGAAAAGGCTGAACTTGAGCTGAACTCAGATCCCTTCCTTCATGTCATCTTCCTTTTGAGACTGAGTATAAAAAAGAATTTTTGATTTTCTCTCCAAGGTTTATCCTTCCTTAACATATGATATTCTGAGAGTCTCTGTCTCTTCAGTGAGCCTGTATGTGGCAGGATAACAACTCTTTGATGTATTCTAAGACTGCATTGTGTTGGCTTACTTAACACCATAACAATGTTTTCTAAAGTGTTGCTACTGGTAACGGTGTGGCATTGTTCAGGCCTTCAAGATATTTAAAGAAGAAAAAAGAGAAATTAAAAGTAAAGAAGTTGTTTATTTTACTTATCTTCAATAATGTGACTCCACCGATGAGTGAGTGATCAGCAGACGTTATTCCTGTGGTAAGAATATTCACTCTGCGTAGGGACAAAATGTCTCCACGGTGGAAAAGGTCACAGAAATGACCACGGAAAATAAAAGGGAGAGGGAAAAGATATTCTTACCTCCTGTAATACAATAATGATTACTCTTTAATTTAATTTCCTCCTGTATTGTGAGGTTATTATGCTCGATCTTTAACCTCAGAGACTGAGCACACACACGCACGCACACGCACGCACACACACACACACGCACACACACCCCCACACGCATACACACACCTTCAATTATAAGCTGGGCAAAAAAGTCACATAATTGAATGTTTTTGTTGTTGTGGATACAATAAATATTGGACAACAGGCATAGTTGTTTTTTTAAAAACAAACTTTAAACAAATAAAGAATATACAATAATAGAATGATCAAGCTGCTGGAGTAACAAATCCATATGAGTCCATGAGAAAAAAATAAGAGGTCACAAATCAAATTAATCACTTAAGGTTGTAAGTTTCATAGCTTTAGAGCTGTTTCACAATTTTAAAGAGTCCAAAAATTGTGTCAAATAGACTCTGAGGTAAGGCTTTTGTGAAGGAAATTAGCAGACATGCATGTGGAACTTGGCCAACAGAATAAGAAAGTTTACAATGTATTCTTTCTGGACACCACAGGCATAGTTTGTTGAGGTGTTTGAGTTTAGATTTGACACACAAACTGATTCACACCGAAAGCTGAATGACATCCATTATAAATAAGTCTAATGGATGCTTAGATACTATGATGGAACCTTTTTATATCTACTTCCATGATTCAGTGAAAAGACCTCTGCGGAAATTTGTTGTGCTCACTATCCTTCGGGTGTTTATATATATATTGTCGAGAAAAGTCTAGATCATCCCACTTCCCCATGCTGGAGATTTTGGTTTAATAGTGACAATAAATAAAGTTATCTTTGAAATTAATTACACCGGTGACATCAAGACCCAACAACAGAGTCAGACTGTAATAAAATTAATCTGGCTGTGTGTTTTGTTATTGTGTCCTGCATTATTTGCTTAAATTCTTCTTTTTTCTATCTGATCATAAAAAATCATAGTCAGATAGAGAGAGTTTCATGAAAGAGGAAGTAAGCTTCCAGCAGGTTTCCTGAAGAAAGAGGAAGTAAGCTTCCAGCAGGTTTCCTGAAGGAATAGGAAGTAAGCTTCCAGCAGGTTTCCTGAAGAAAGAGGAAATAAGCTTCCAGCAGGTTTCCTGAAGGAATAGGAAGTAAGCTTCCAGCAGGTTTCCTGAAGAAAGAGGAAGTAAGCTTCCAGCCTGCAAAAGTATATGAGTAGTTCAGACTATTCCTTGTTTCAAAGCATAAAAGGTTTAAAGAATAAAATCTAAACATTTTGAGGAATTGGATAAAACCCAGAGTAAAATACTTAAATTAATAATAATAGCTCATAATTAAACCAATAATTAATATTGGTTTAACCAATGATTGGTATTGGTTTAATTACACTTACTCTTACACTTGTGGAAGTACTTACAGGTGAAACAAGTAACTGTAATTGGTAACTTGATATCAAATAATTAGAAGTAAAAGTAGTTAAATATAGAAGGTCTTAATCATATATGCCGATTCATTTGACATGTAATCTGATTTCATCTGACATGTATTTCATGTATTCTGATTTTGGTTGACACACGTTATGGGTCTAAGTAATCGTGCGGTGTCTATATTTCAGTGGACTGAATTTTAGCAATCAAATGTTAATTTTTGGGTATCGGAAATATAAATCAGATTAAAGTATTAGGTTAAAATAAAAGAGGCTTTTTGGGTGAGACAAGCTAACTGTTGAGAAGCAGAGTAAAAACATTAAAAGGAAGAAGTGTAAACAGATGTTCGCGGAGGAGCGGACAAAGACAGGAGAAGTGAAAGTGGGTAAAGTGTTAGGTGTTTTCCAAAGGCTCAGAGGTCATGTAGGAACCAGTCTTGTTGACGGTAGAGTTGTCACGTATACCATCCACATACACACACATGTAAACAAAAGATATATAAACTCTAAGAAGGGGAATTAAAGTGTTCTTTATTCCTGGTGTCGGAGTAGAGCTAACATGATGCAGAAGGACCAACAGCAGAGGACGACGCCCTGGAATCCACGGACAGGCTAAAGCAGGGGTCCCCAAACTTTTTCCTGCGAGGGCCACATGACTGTT